>NW_004797462.1:1104204-1105314 GCF_000002075.1 Aplysia californica | reverse complement strand
CTCTCTCTCTCTCTCTCATATAATCTGTTCAAAGTTGCCGCAGCGACAAATGCGAGATGTGTATGGCAGAGCCATTCGAAGACCTGCTTTTATTTTGTTGGATGTGCAATCTGGGTGGCTTTCGCCTTCGAAACCAGCTCATCTTTTATTTCCGTGGTGGGAGGACTTCCGTAACGAGTGACCACTCTGAGACAGAGCAGAATTGAGGGCTTGGGGCAGGGGTAGGGGTAGGAGTAGGGGTAGGGGTAAGGGTAGGGTTAGGGTTAGGGGTAGGGTTAGGGTAAGGGCTTCCGTATTTTGGTTGATTTGCGACTGTTTAACGAACATTGTGTAGATCTACCCTAGATCTAGAACTAGATTAGATCTAATAGTCTCCTCTCAGAAAGGATTCTCGTATACCGGTACATTCCATGTTTATCTTCGAGACTGACTTTGTATTATTTAATTTTTGGCCAGGCATGCTTAATATGTTGCTGTGTCTTCCTGGTAGGATCTGTTACAACGGTCAAAGTTTTGGATCTAGCAAAACGAGATGACGGCGACGGTTAGATCTAGATTTAGATATTTAGATCTAGATCTAGATCTATATTTAGACTGCTGACGGAGAGAGACGCGAACAGTAAACAACAAATGTGGCTTAGAGACAGTTTTGAACTTTCATTGTTGCATTTGAACTGGCTATTTGATATATGATCGGGGAAAAGTGTATATCTAGAGAGCAGACGGTGAGTAGGCCTATTGAATGCGAGAGACGTGAACAGTAAACAACGAACGTTGCTAAGAGACAGAGTAGCTTCCCCTGACTCGGAGACGATGGTTACGTCATAGCTTCGCAGATTTTCGTATTGTTCAATTTGAATTTTCCTATGCTGCATTTGAACTGACAATGAGGAATTTGATACATGAAGTTACATTTGAACTCTCCCGCGATTACATTTGAGCTGCCATTTGCTTACGTTCTCCATTATGTTGAATTTGAACTCTCTATGTTGAACTAATTTGACTTTTATGATATTATTTGGACTTTCTTTGTTGCATTTGAGCTCTCTATTTTGATATTTGATCGGAAAAGGTGTAATAATGATAACAACAATAATAATAATAATAAAT
>NW_004797462.1:1101513-1103845 GCF_000002075.1 Aplysia californica | reverse complement strand
GCTTCACAATCTATACTATTACCCCAGCAGACCTGAGAGCATTCTGAAACAACCTCGACTTCCTGGGAAGCATACAGTGCAAGCAGCCATTTATAAGCGCTAAAACACTAACATACGGACATGATCTTTCGCTGTCCATGGCCGGGTACCCATTCTCACCTGGGTGAAGTGAGGAAAATTCGTGTAAAGTGCCTTTCCAAAGGACATAACGTCGGGTCCGCGACTCGAGCCCCCGAGCCCGCAACCTCACGACTACGAGTCCGGTAACCTAACCACTAGGCCACTGACGCCATAGAGGATATTTATGTCTTCAGCTGACATACAAAAGATGTTAAAATTCTTGAGCCGAGTGGTTTTCTAGCAGGGTTGTTTTTTTTGTAGAGTGTAAAGACAATGAATCTTTGACAATTTGCTATGTGGACAGTTTGTGGACATTTGAGACCCATACACATCCCAGGTCATCCCAGCCCTTCAAAGTTCAGTTGTCATGACGTAAGGATATCCTCAGCGTATGAGACGGACTAGGTTTTAGTTTCAGTAAGGTTTTACGGCGCTCGCAACTGCATAAGGTCATATGAGTGCCAAGGGGTGGATGTCAACAGAGAAGTCAAAAGGGGGAATTAAGCTTACTCTGCGCACCTCTCTAGCTTCAACAGCACAAAGTCTGCTTTGACTATCAAGGCACTCCGGAAATAACAGTTCACAAGAGAGTGACAAACATACAAAAGAAGTAAAAGGAAAAGGACGATAGTAAGGACGGGGGAAAGAAACAGCAGCAGTTCTCTCTATGACGGACTAGGTTTATAATAATAATAATGATATAGTTCAATAATAATACAGATAATTTATATAGCGTATATCCCCCACTAAATAGCAGGCCCCATGCGCTTTACAATCTGTGTCATTTCCCCATCAGATCCCCGGATCCCAAGGAAAGATGGAGTTATCATCTGTAAACATGCACTTTATTCGAACAAAAAGTGTTGTGTCACGACGTGGTGCAATCAGGCACTCGTCAATTTTGGGGCATATGGAGTTGATGGTATCATCTTAAAGTTTGTTTATTTGTCTTGCTTTTGGTTAAAAAAGTACCCTTCTATCTTCAATAGAAGTCGAGATATTTGCAATTGAAGGAAGTGGGGGTCGCCTTGTTTCAGAGGTAGAATTAGTGAGAAAATGGCCGCCAAAGTTTGGTGACTTCTAAAGCTTTAGAGTCCTTGGAAATTGTAAATTTTCATTTTCTGTGCCTTTAATCAAAGTTTTTCAGTAAAATCCACACATTAATGTATTTTAATGCACATAAAAGATTTGAGCCAAAAAATAAAAATTCGTCAAAATTTGCATACAGGAGGACAAATGCCGTTTTGTTCGATTTCGTTATTTTGATGAGCGCCTGACTTCACCACGATGCCTCACATTTGTTTGCCAGGTCGAGGGGATCAAATATATAAATGATGTACATTATGTTTGTCATCATCATCCAGTGCCAGATCTGCGACAGACATCGGCGATCATGGTTTTCCATTCATTCCTTTGCTCGAATGCTCTTTACAAAGCTACATTTCCTTGATCTTTCCCTGTTACCCATTTGTTTAGGTTCCCTAAGTAGGTTGCTCTGGGCCTACCCCTTCTTTGTTTGCCTTCAAATTAGCCAGCGAGATGTTCAAGACCTTTTTGTCTCTATTCAGGTGTCCCAAAAACTGCATTTGTCGTTTCCTGATTGTTTTTAACATTGAGCGTCCCACGTGGGCTTCACCAAGCACTACATCATTTGCTGTCTTTTCCTTCCACGATATTCTTAACAGTCTCTTAAGAAACCACATTTTTGTTGCTTCTATTTTATTTTCACTTTCTTTAGTGATTGTTATGTTAGTCAGATATAACAAAATAAATTCATGGAATTCATTTTTAGGGTAAACATCATGGTAACCATGGCAATCAGGCAAACATCCTCGCTTGAAACTTTGAGAGAAATTGATGCAGGTTTCAAAAATGGAGGAGGAAAATGTGTATAGTGACAGTGGCTTAACATGAGCAGTCATCCGCAGTAAATAGCCTTTAAGTTATGGAGCGTGGCGAGGGCATCAATTATAGATACTGCATCAATATTGACGTCGGTGTGGACTACAACTCCCCAAGAAGTTGAAACAGTTTTAGAATGCCGCACGTCTCCTGGGACGTTATGTTATATTGTGAAAAGCATAGAGCTTGTTGTTGAGTCAGTGTTTGAGCTATAAAAAAAATGTTGTTTGTCATTATTATCCATTGTTTCTAGTATCTAAAAAAGTTTTAAAACTTTTTGCTAACACTAATCCATAGGATCGTTCTCTCG
>NW_004797462.1:1099337-1100799 GCF_000002075.1 Aplysia californica | reverse complement strand
TCCGCACACACACACACACACACACACACACACACACACACACACACACTCACACACACTCACACACACACAAACATCATTCAACCCCCTCCCCCACATGTCTCATAGCCTAATAAAGCCCTCCAAACTATGTGATTTTTTACGTCATTTACGACGCCGTTAAATACCACACAGACGCGTACATTTGGTGACACCTGCATACGGCTATACACCCCAGCACGTTCATGAAACATGTATTGTCCCGAGTGGGTCCCACCCTGAAATAACACAACATTATTTGTGAAACAACACGGCTGAATCAAGCGCTCATGAATTCGTACAAAGATGGAATACTAATTTACATGATATCAAAGCTTGATTATTAATTGTCTTGCCATTGATGAGAAAAGGATCCATCTTCGTGACATGCTCAGCGCTTTCTTGTCATATCTCCATCTTTTAACAGTGAAAATGTGACTTCTTCTTAAGCTCACTCTTTGTAATGGAGATGCGACCAGAAAGCACTGAGATCGCGTATCTTGAAAAGATGTCTAGATATTTACGATTGAAGGAGGTAGGGGTCGCATGGTGGCAGATGTGAAGGTAGCCAGAAAATGACCGCCTTCAAAGTTAGGTGCCTTCCAAAACTTGAGTGTTCTAGGAAATAGACAATTTATAGGTTTTTGTCTTTGGTCAAAAAAAGGAGAATAAAGAAGGGAATGTGTTTTGAATGTATATTTAAATTGTTGAGTCCAAAGAGAAATTGATAACATTTGAACAACCGTTGGGAAAAGGTAGGTTTTTATTATAGTAGAGGGTTTTACGCCGCTCGCAACTGCATAAGGTCATATGAGCGCCAACAAAGGTAGGTTTCTTTGATTTCATTATTTTAACGAGCGCTTGATTTCACCACGATGCCTTACGTTTAATCCTTTGTGTGTTGGTTAGGTTGGCGGGAAAAAGACAATTGTTCGTAGTCAACAAGCGAAAAATAGCTGGCAATGAATTATAGAGCTAGAGGAAAAATATACCATTGTTCTTTGGAGAAAAGCAGTGGAAAGACAATAGGAGACGTGTCTCCTTCTCTCTTATTCTCTCTCTCTCTCTCTGTCTATCTGTCTCTCTCTTTTTCGATTTTTCTCTATCTTTCTGTCTCTCTCTCTCTTTTTCTATCTCTCTGTCTATCTCTCTCAGTCTGTCTATCTTTGTTTCTATCTGTCTATCTATCTCTCTCTTTTTCTATTTGTCTCTCTCTGTGTCTGTCTCACTCTCTCCCTGTCTCTCACTCTGTCTTTCTATCTCTCTGTCTCTCTCTTTCTCTATTTTTTGTCTGTCTGTCTCTCTTTCTTTATCTCTCTGTCTCTCTCTTTCTCTATCTCTCTCTCTCCCTGTCTCTCTCTCTTTCTCTCTCTCTTTCTCTATCTCTCTGTCTCTCTCTGTCTCTCTCTGTCTCTCTCTCTCTTTCTCTCTCTCTCTCTCTCTC
>NW_004797462.1:1094934-1096270 GCF_000002075.1 Aplysia californica | reverse complement strand
TCAGGGTATAGGCCACGGACAAACACTTTCTCACCCTGCACCAGGGTATAGGCCACGGACAAACACATTCTCACCCTGCACCAGGGTATAGGCCACGGACAAACACTTTCTCACCCTGCACCAGGGTATAGGCCACGGACAAACACATTCTCACCCTGCACCAGGGTATAGGCCACGGACAAACACTTTCTCACCCTGCACCAGAGTATAGGCCACGGACAAACACTTTCTTACCCTGCATCAGGGTATAGGCCACGGACAAACACCTTTACTGTGTTTGTCCGTGTTTCTGTAACTGACTGTTATTTACTGGGTTGGGTAGTTGGCCCTCCCCAAACTGGCACTTTTCGGGCGACCAGACCTATGCACTTTTTGTCGCCTCTTACGACACGCAGTATCACGGCAGGTGTATTATTTGCTCCCCCATAGTAAAACAACTCCGAATAATTTTACAATTTTGATTGAGTAGATAGAACATATTTTGGTTTCTGACTTTATGGTCTTAATAACTCAAAACGGCCAAAAATGTCAGATAGAACTTTGCAATTCTAGGGTACCAAAATGTGATCAGCAGCCTCAGGGATTGTCAATTTGTGTCATGTTCTATTGTCAAATGTGGGGTATTTTGATTACTTGATTACTAGATTCTTGGAACAATATCCTAGCCCTCCGGGCATTTCTATACGTGCTCCCCCCCCCCCCAACCTCGCTCCAATAACCACCTCCGAGTCCATGTGCTGATCGTTCCGGTGTTCATTTGGTGAAGAACTATAAACCGCCTTTCCGTCCCCTGCACCAAGCTGGTTCTACCACTTCCTCTGAACACACCCAGTTCTTCAAGTTGTAAGATTGGCGCCTAGTCACGCTCAATCTCCTCATCCTCAAGCGTGGTGGCACGGGCCTTCTTGACATCATTTTTTGTCCATTTTAATGTCAGTATTCAAACTTACGAAAAATAATTATCAACCATGAAAGAATCTGCATGAAGACAACCTTGAGACCATCTTAAGCTAAATTGACCGTCGGCATAAACGTAAAGAGCCATACAAATGTCAGCATTAACAGGTGCATTCTTCGCCAGTTTGTCGTTATATCACGGGTGCACGGTAACAATATGCAGCATATTTGAAAGGATTGCTGATCAATGAATGTACCCGTGTTCATGAAACATGTCATTGTGTCAGCTGTCGACATACTATTGTTCTGTGGTGTCAGCTGTCTATATTATACTATTGTTCTGTTGTGTCAGCTGTCGACATACTATTGTTCTGTGGTGTCAGCTGTCTATATACTATTGTCTGTTGTGTCAGCTGTCGACATACTATTGTTCTGTGGT
>NW_004797462.1:1090718-1093199 GCF_000002075.1 Aplysia californica | reverse complement strand
AGAGGTGAAAAGGGAGGACGATGGGTGTAGAGAGGTGAAAAGGGAGGACGATGGGTGTAGAGAGGTGAAAAGGGAGGACGATGGGTGTAGAGAGGTGAAAAGGGAGGGAGGGAGGCTTTTTTCACTCATGCACCCGTCTCATGTCCACGTTTTAATATACTTTTTTTTCTAGCACTACTTTGTATGCTGAACAAGAATGTGGCCATTTTTACAGCAATTCAATAGTTATTGAGTTTTATGGGTTTTAAAAAAATCCCTTGCCCATTTATATGAGATTGACGCCGTCTGATTAGTAGTAACAAAATGCGTATGATAGTGTCCAATAGTGTATTACGTGCATACTTAGTATAACAAGTTACTGTTACAGATAGAGATCCAAGGATTACAGATATGTAAGTCATTGATCTGAGAGCGATAATCATTTTAGATATAATGGTGGTGATGAGTGATGATGTGGGATTGCGTTTAAGTAATGTTAGCGTTAGTCCTATCTTCCTCTGCTCCAATGAGTCACGAGGGACGTGGGCACCCTCTATCCCGTTCCCTACTGGAACCATCTTTACGGTCACCGGGAAGTTCCGAAATGGTGGGCTCAATCTCTGCTTAGGTGACCTTGTTAGTGTTAGCCTATTCTATCGGGCCGAGACAAGTGTAGAGAGGAGCTAAGTGGGAAGACAGTATAGTGGCAGGTATGTTGGGGGATAGTTACTGAGTTATTGATGATTGAAAACTGAACTATATTACTGAAGGACAAATGGCGTAGTAACATTTGACTTGTTTTTATCGTGGAACTGCGGTGTGGAGGAGGAGAGGTGAAAGGGAGGACAGAGGTGGACGAGTGGAGGAAGGGGGAGAGGTGAAAGGTAGGACAGAGGAGGACGAGTGGAGGAAGGATGAGAGGTGAAAGGTAGGACAGAGGTGGAGGAGTGGAGGAAGGATGAGAGGTGAAAGGTAGGAAAGAGGTGGACGAGTGGAGGAAGGAGGAGAGGTGAAAGGTAGGACAATGGTGGAGGAGTGGAGGAAGGAGGAGATGTGAAAGATAGGACATAGGTGGAGGAGTGGAGGAAGGAGGAAAGGACAGAGGTTGAGAAGTTGTTAAAGAGTGGAGATGGAAGGTTCAAAGAGGAAGGCCGGGATGGGAACAAGGAGACAAGAGAGGAGAGGTAGAAGAGTGAGAGGCGGTAGAGGTAAATAGAAAAGAGGCGGAAGGAAAGGTGAAAGGGGGGAAGGATGCGGGTGGGGGGAGGCAAAAGGGAGAATGGGGAAGGATGGAGGAGGTGGGAGGAGAGGTGTAAAAGGACGAAAGGGGTAGTTACCAAGTGTGCAATGCTGACATTTAGGAGCGGTGTTAAACCAATCAAAGAAAAATGACCGTCTCGAAAATAGCCGGTACTAAGAAGGAAAGGTCCATTAATCTGAGTGCCAAATTGGACAGACATGCGTGTGCGTTGTGAGGTTGCGTAAGATAGACAGTAGGACAGAGAGGGCAGCTGGTGAGCTGCAGTGATTGGTGTGTCTGAGGGAATTGGGGGGGGGGGGGGAGAGACGGGAGGTAATTAGAAAATTGAAATTGTATAGGTATAACGCCCCCTGGCTACACTGATTGGTTATTTAGTCGCTTTTAAGCACAAGGGGGATATCCAGAAAAAGCTGTTTTGAGAAAATCGAAGGTGAAGTTTTTGCCCCTAGTTTAGTATCTTTAAAAGACAAGGAGAGTTTTCTCTATAACCAAATAAATATACACACCAAGGAAACCAACATTCTCCTATAGGCAGGCCAATGCCCACTTTTGAAGTAGGTCAGGGTTTCTGGAAACCCCCGAAATCTGGGAGAGAGAGAGAGAGAGAGAGAGAGAGAGAGAGAGAGAGAGAGAGAGAGAGAGAGAGAGAGAGAGAGAGAGAGAGAGAGAGAAATAGCTGCATTTGTAAAGTGGAAATATTTCAGCAAAAGATTAATGATAAATATCCATGTACTAATGTCCTGTCTTGTTGTGCGTTTGCGTGAGTGCGCCTAACATCTGTAACATCCAATGCCATTGTAAACGACCAAGACAAGTTTTTGCCTTAGAGAAGAATAAACATTGTCATGGCTATTGTCATTATTATTGTCATTGTTATTGTCATGAATACGTATATATAATGATAATCCTTGCTTCAGGCCTGCCTGTTAGTGAGAACCAAGAAAAGGTAGGACACGGTTATGGTAAAATGTGGTTCCCGCATCCGATCCAGACATTGGGGATTGCCTTGTTAGTGAGACAACTTCCTGGGCCTTTAGCATATAATTGTGGTACGGTGGCCAGTTCCTTTCCACGCCGCCTTTACTTCCCCAACTCGAAGTCAGGTACCCATTACTGCTGGGTGGGCAGTTCCTACCGCCTTTACTTCCCCAACTCGAAGTCAGGTACCCATTACTGCTGGGTGGGCAGTTCCTACCGCCTTTACTTCCCCAACTCGAAGTCAGGTACCCATTACTGCTGGG
>NW_004797462.1:1088093-1089506 GCF_000002075.1 Aplysia californica | reverse complement strand
CTGTATAAGACAATCGACTGTACAAACGGCCATCTGTATAAGACAATCACCAGTACAAACGGCCATCTGTATAAGACAATCACTTGTAGAAACGGCCATCTGTATAAGACAATCACCTGTTAAAACGGCCACCTGTATAAAACAATCATCTGTATAAGACAATCGACTGTACAAACGGCCATCTGTATAAGACAATCACCAGTACAAACGGCCATCTGTATAAGACAATCACTTGTAGAAACGGCCATCTGTATAAGACAATCACCTGTTAAAACGGCCACCTGTATAAAACAATCATCTGTATAAGACAATCGACTGTACAAACGGCCATCTGTATAAGACAATTAGTCGCTTTGAAGCTCATGGGGCTATCCCGAAAAAAGCTGTTTTGAAAAGATTGATGTTTAAGGTTTTTCGATCCTTATTCCGTCTCTTTAAAAGACAAGGAGAATTTTCTCTAAATTCAAATACACACATCAATGAAACCAAACTTCTCCTATAGGTAGGGCAATGCCCACTCTCGGTGTAGGTCAAGATTTCTGGAAACCCTCGAAATCTGGGTTAGCCTACTTGTCCTTAAAAGCGACCAATTATACCTGTACTAACGGCCATCTGTATAAGACAATTACCTGTACAAATTATCACTTTATAGTGCTTCATTTATATAAAGGTACTTTACATGAATGTTCCTCACTTCACCCAGGTGGGAATGGGTACCGTGCCATAGACAGCGAAAGATCTTGTCAATATGTTAGTGTTTTAGCGCCTGTAAATGGCTGCTTGCACTGTATGCTTCCCAGGAAGTTGAGGTAGTTTCAGAATGCTCCCAGGTCTGCTGGGGTAATAGTATAGATTGTGAAGCGCATAGAGCTTGCTGTTGAGCGGGGATTTGCGCTATACAAATACTATCTCTCTATCTATCTATCATTATTATTACTATTATTATTATTATTATTATTATTATTATTATCATCATTGTTATTATTAATATTATCATCATCATCTTCATCATTATTGTCATCATCATCATCATTATCATCATTATTATTATCATCATCATCATTATTATTAATATTATTATTATTATTATTATCATTATTGTTATTATTACTAAACATTGAAATGGCACTGTGTAAGACGGTCATCCATCTTAAACGGCCACTTTTCTCCTAGACGATGGGTGGTCGTAGTGAACAATTTCGCCGTTTTGTTATTATCATCATCCCAACATACCCTTCACCACTCTTCTTTTTACGCGTTGTAAGTGCAGTAAAACTCCCACCTTTTAAACAGTAATTTGTTGTTTTTTTGTTCTGTTTTTGTTCCCAGAAGCTCCGACTTGTTTATTTGAATTGATAATAGGTGTGTGTGTGTGTGTGTGTGTGTGTGTGTGTGTGTGTGTGTGTGTGTGTG
>NW_004797462.1:1085367-1087600 GCF_000002075.1 Aplysia californica | reverse complement strand
TATAGAGAGAGAGAGAGAGAGAGAGAACTGAATCAGTCTCAAACAGCGTATTAAAGGTCCGTAAAAAAAAATTCAATAACGTATTTTATTCAAATTACTTCCTCGTCTTTGTTTCTATAAAAAGTATTTTAAAAAAAGATAATTTATTTCCAAGCAAACTTCCGACTAGTTTTTCTCGGAATGATTTATCGATATCAAACGAAATAAAAACATTTTTTCTCCTGATTTATGCAGTGTTTGGCACCAAATCAAGACTCACCCCCACCCCCAAACAAAAAAAGGAAAAGAAAAGGAAAGAAATACGAAACAGTAAAATAAATAAAGGAATATAATCCACAAACAACAACAACAGCAACAACAACGGCAACAACAACAATAGCAACTATTCAGCATCCAGTGCCAGATCTGCGACAGAAATCGGCGATCATGATTTTCCATTCATTCCTTTGCTCGGATGCTCTCAGAAAAGCTACGTTTCCCTGATCTTTCCCTGTTACCTATTTGTTTATAACAACTATTACACCCCCTAAAAGCATAAAAATCAAAACAAAAACAACCCAACTCCAATACAAAACAAAAACTAACAAACAACAAAAAAGCAAACAAAACAAAACAACCAACCCAAAACCAAAACCAAAAAGAAATACCCCCCAAAAATAATTATAATAATAATAAAAAAGAATAAAATAAACTAAAAGCCTCATACATTGCCAACAGGTACTATTTCTGTAATTGATTTTAACTCAACAAAGTATGCTAAACGAAAGGTACAAGGCTTCATCAACCACTTAGTTAGCAGTTCCACAAGGCTAGACGAAACTTTTCTCTGTTCCTAAGGTATGAATCCAACTACTTGGGAGATAAATGTGAGGCGTGCTGACAAAATGAGTTACTTCTCGCAATTCCACAAATCAATGGAGATATTGGCCAAACATTGACACTAGGGTCAAATTTGAAGGTTTTCTATTGGTTCCATATTTTTTAAATATACCATGCCTTTTATTATTTCACGATTATAAATTGTATAAACTTTAGCTATAAGCGTGATGTATTTATTTCCATAATGCTTGAATCTGAGAAATAACTCATTTTGTCAGCACGCTTCATAAATAGAACTTGCCCTCGACAGAGCCAGAAACACAGGTTCAAATTTTAAAGCGATTTCAACTGATTAACCGAGTTTACTCCTGCCAAGTTCCCGTTCCTTGACACAAGTTCCGGTGTTTATTTTCACAGGAGATTGGAAACGGAAAGAGTTTGCATAAAATTAGATATCGATTCTTGAGGCAAAACTATGGCGTCTAAGGTTACCTCTCTCGTCTGCTGCTGCAGTGCTAGGTTTTGATGAAGAGGGAGGAGGGGAAGTTAGTATTGCCAGAGATTTATATACTCAGACAGCAAAACTGTCATGGTCGTCGCTTTTCGGACTCCATTTCAAACTTCGCCACAACGTTACACGCAATGAAAAAAAAAAGCATCAGTCTTACTGTAGTCGATTGTAAGCGGCAGCCGCATCCCCCCCCCCCCTCCGGAAATACTATTAAGTGAAAAATAAATTAAAATAATAAGAAATTAAAATGAAATATAATAAAACAAAATACAATATGCAAAAAATAATACTTAAGTTAGAAAACAAAATGAATAAAAAAAATACGTTGAACTTAAATTTGTAAATAAAAATTAGATTACCTAAACTAAAACGTTAAACGTCTGGAACTTCCATCATTTTGGTTCAATTCGAAGCAAATAATGAACGTCACATTGAACCAGAAATATGCCAAAGAGCGTGATCTTTGTAGAAGTATAAGTCTATGAGTTATGGAAACGAGTTACGGAATACCAGCTTAGTCAGGCCTGACAATAATTGTCTAAGGTTCTACAGTAGTCTTCAGGTTGCAGTGGCAATTATATTGCTCAGGGGCCACTGTGAAGGAAAATTAAAAAGTTTCTATTTCTGTGACATGAGTAGATCAGCTGAATTGTGGGAAATCCTTGTCCGGATTAGTTTGGTGCTCGAAGCTATCTTAGATGACATGGAGGCCAGCGGTACAAGCGGAAATAGAAAAGGCGCGGACATCATGGAAACAGATAGAAAATGATGCATAGGACTGGCTTCGCTGGCGAAATGTTTTTGATGGCCTGTGCTCCACTGGGAGTTTAAAAAAGGGCAAGAGAGAGAGAGAGAGAGAGAGAGAGAGAGAGAGAGAGAGAGAGAGAGAGAGAGAGAGAGAGA
>NW_004797462.1:1084069-1085267 GCF_000002075.1 Aplysia californica | reverse complement strand
CCCCCCAACTACTGATCGGTATGTCCCTCTTTCTTCATTCCCATCACTTGGGGAAAAGGAAGTGTAAGTAAAGAGGAAAAACGCCATCTCAGCACTCAGTCTTCAATAAATACAACATTCCGTCTAACAAACGATAGGTCTACCTGATCCCGATGCACCGAGGATCCTTCATACAATGAGTCACCAACAATAGACAGATCAGTCGAGTGATCAAAGACGTGTCCAAGGGTCATATGAGAATTTATGGGAAAGTTAGCAAAGTACACTGCACGGAAAGGTATGAACATCGTTCACGTAACAGCATCGAACATGCCACAGGGCAGAACACTGAGAGAGAGAGAGAGAGAGAGAGAGAGAGAGAGAGAGAGAGAGAGAGAGAGAGAGAGAGAGAGAGAGAGGAGAGAGAGAGAATTTTTGAGAGAGAGAAAGAGAAAGAGAAGAGATAGAGATACTGCCTTCCTCATTCTCATCAACTTTCAGTTCCCCTTTCACTAAACATCTGATCGGTCGCTACTTCAGAATTACAAAGTTCTACCTGCTCTAAGCTTAGTTTTCAGAAATGTGTCGTCAAAAATTTTGGATTTGTAACGACTCCGAATATTCTTACGATTTTGGTAGAGCAGATAAAAAAACATTAATGGCTTTCTGACTTTGTGGTCTTAGAAACGCAAAACAGGCTAAAATGTTAGACAGAACTTTGTAATTCTGAAATGTTTTTATTTTATTTCATTTTATTTTATTTCATTTCATTTTTATTGTATTATTTTGTTTTATTTGGGGGTGGGGGGTGGGGGTTGTAGGTGGGTTGAACAAAATTGGCCAAAGGACACATTTACTATCGCGTTTGAAACGTTTTCTGATTCATCTGTGCCCAGAGTTGTGTAAATACCCCACCTCTCCTAGGGTGCTGGTCACATGTGGTTCACGGGTCACAGCAAAATGTGAGACGTGCTGACAGACTTTCGCAATATGGACATAGATACGTCAGATTTATTGATTGAGTTTATACAGTTCATTCGTATGAAATGCTAAAAGAAATGTTAAACAAGTTTGACCCATAAGGTGATTTTGTTCCCATATCTCCATTTTGTTTACTGTGAGAAGTAACTCATTTTGTCAGCTTGCTTCACAAATGTCTCCATAGTTGTTCTACATAACCAGTCCTGCATGTCCCTATAGTTGTCTCAACCCCCCCCCC
>NW_004797462.1:1078897-1083412 GCF_000002075.1 Aplysia californica | reverse complement strand
CTGAGACTTCTCGCCATCACACCTCGCTCTTACGCTACGGCGGGAAGGACAAGATTCGATTTCAATACGTTTCCTCTCAACCTGTCGGCCTTGAGAACTACTCACCAGCGTCTGCGCTATCGTGTCAAACCTCTCTCCGCCGCACACCAAAGTCGTGACTTCGATTCTAGTAATTTGAAGACATCTTATTTATCGGGTGTCACTGTCTGTCGCCATGAGGAAAGGCTTAGATTTTGGACTTAAAAGATCAATCATCTATCGTGTATAGGTGGCGGGTGCTCTGGTGTGGTTTGTTTCTTCATTCCTATCCAACGTCTATCGTCCTTTTCTCTCCTCCTTTTCTACTTGTTACTCTCTTGAAACACCTCTAATCTTCTGCACTTATATATGACCTTATTGTGCTTCAGGTGCCGTAAAACACTTACTTAAACTTAACTAAACATCTGTCTTCCTTATCCCTCCTCCATCTTTTCTTTGTTGAATGTTACTGTCTAGTAACACTTCTAATCTTCGATACTTATGTGACTTAATTACTTTGCAAGTGCCGTAAAACTTATTTGTAAGCCTGGACCTTATAGAGATGGACACAGCTGGATTGAGATGGAGACGACAGCCCAGGACTAGACGATATCTCTGAATTACAAAGTTCTGTCTGCCGTGTTAGGCCGTTTTTGAGTTACTACGACCAGGGTAACGGGGAAAGATCAGGGAAACATAGCTTTTTTAAAGAGCATCAGAGCAAAGAAATGAATGGAGAACCATGATCGCCGATGTCTGTCGCAGATCTGGCACTGGATGATGATAAAGACCATGAAGTCAGAAACCAAATATGAGGCAGCGTGGTGGAATCAGGCTCTCGTCAAAATAATCAAAGTGAAAAAAACTTTCATTTTTTCACAGGTTTGTGAATTTTTATTTTCTTTTAGTTTTTTGGCTCAACACCTTTCATGCCCATTAAAGAACTCATTTCTGTGTGAATTTTTCTGAAAAACGTTGATTAAAGGCACGAAAAATGTGAATTTTCAGTTTCCACGGACTCGTAAGCTAAGGAAATAACTAATCTTTGGCGGCCATTTTCTCACTAATTTTACCTCTGAAAACAGGTGACCCCCATCTCTTTCTTTCGCAAATATCTCGACTTGTATTCAAGATAAATTGGATATTTTTAAAATCCAAATAAAGACAAGTGAACAAGCTTTAAGATGATACCAATAACCCTATGTGTCCAAAAATTGACGAGCGCCTGATTCCACCACGCTGCCTCACAAATGTGGTATCTGCTCAATCAAAGTCGTACGGTTATTTGGAGTAGTTCTCAAAATGTTCAAAGAATTACATCCTAAAAAGCTGAATATGTTGTGAACCTCCAAATCTTTAACGTCCAATTTCTCACAACTAGGTGCTGAGCAGATAGACCTTTGTAATTCTAGGGTGGCAAAAAGTACAGGGAGAATTCTAAATAGTGATCTATAATACTCCGAAACAAGGCGCGAAAGAATGATGACGATGATGATGATGATGATGACGATGATGATGATGTTGATGATTATGATGATGATGATGATGATGTTGATGATTATGATGATGATGATGATGATGATGTTGATGATGATGATGATGATGATGATGATGATGATGATGATGATGATGATGATGATGATGATGATGATGATGATGATAACAGTCTCTCTGCTGTGGTATTCTAGAGACCTAGGCGGGGAGGATATTTCTACGAAGGACGAAAAAAACCCCAACAACATCTGTGGGATCAACAAAACCAACCACAGTAGCAGTGCCACAAATAACCATGACCTTCTACCTTTTGAGATCAACCAATCAGTGACAGTGTACCATAGTCTAGCAGTGTTATCAATAACCATGACCCCCAACCTGACCGTCTAGTCCCCAACCTTTAATGATCAACCAATCAGTGACAGTGTAACAAAGTTACTAGTCTAGCAGCAGTGCCACCAATAACCATGACGGTAAACATCTACACCAGACGACTCCAGCATCCTGGGTGATCGAACCCTCTCATGTAGTGCTGGGCGGCTAGGTTCCCGAATATTGAACGCTAGGAATCGTAGGAATCGACTCCGAACCCAATGGCTTACTTTCTAAAGATGCGACTTCTTCAGATGGTTACCTGCTTGGGTCTTAACATCTTCAGGATTTGGGACAACCTTGATTTTGGAACACTACGACTACGAAGCATCAACAAATTCTAAAAAAAAAGATTTTAATGATCAAAGTAACTGGAAACCGTTGGTTTACATAAAAGGAGTCGGAACTTTACTTTCGTAACATTCATCGAGGGAATCGATTCTGGAATCGCTTCATCGCCTAGCTCTACTCTCATGGAGGATGTTTGGTCATTTTGTGAGGCAAGAAGCACACGGGGGTTGCAGGTGTTGTAGCAGGTCGCTTTTAACCCTATCCGTACTCCCTGGGGTCATTCTGTACCCCCGGGTTGTATTGTTAACATTTTAGAATACTTCTAGAGCGAAGATCTTTTTGAAACTTTCAGTATGTCTCTCAAGAAATCATTTTGACAGACTGCTATGCAAAACGTACGGATCGGGTTAACGAGTACATTTCCTCTTTGAAAAGTGGTGGCACAGAGTTCCCCACATCGTATGGATACGATAGTAAAACACGACGTACGGACAGGGGTAAGCACAAAGGGGCTATCCCAAAAATTTTGTTTTGAGAAAATCAAAGGTAAAGTTTTTGCCCCTTGTTCACTTTCTTTAAAGGACAAGGAGAGATCTCTCTATAACCAAACAAATATACACACCAATGAAACCGAACGTCTCCTATGGTTAGGGCAATGACCACTTTTAGTGTAGGTCAAGATTTCTGAAAACCGTCGAAATCTGGGTTAGCCCGCTTGTCCTTAAAAGTGACCAATTATGTGTGTCATCGTAGTGAAATCAACCGCTCGTCAAAATAATGAAATCGAAGAAAACGACATTTTCCCACGGTTTTTGCTGTTTTTTTAATCGCATTTTTGTTTTCTTTCGTGTCAATTAAAATACATCATTATTTTTTTGCAGATTTCGTTGAAAAATGTAGATTAAAGACACACAAAATGTAACTTTTCAGTTACCAAGACTCTCAAGCTATGGAAGTTACCAAACTTTGGCGGCCATTTTCTCGCTAAGTTTACCTCTGAAATCAGGCCACCCCACCTTCTTCAATTGTGAATATTTTGACTGCTATTCAAGATAGATGGGTATTTTTTCACCCAAAACAAGACAATTGAACAAACTTTAAGGTGATGGCAATAACCCCAAATGTCCAAAAATTGACGAGCGCCTGATTCCACCGCGTCCTGACACATATTATGCCAGGTTGTTTGGTTGTCTATTACACGTAGGTGGACGGAAGAACATTGGTTTAGCTTCCCTAAAAAAGTGAGAACTAAATAGGTTGACAAGACCCTAAAAACTTTGGAGGGGGCGAGGGGAAGGGATATCGCTGTGTTTGGGTCTGCGAACAAGAGAAGATTTCCACTGGAAACATGACACAAGTCAGCCCAGTTACAAACTACAGCCGTTTTAAGCTCGGAGGTTGGCCTTTTTTATCTTCCTAATTTTGTTCCAGTCTGTTCTGATATTGGCGTCAGTGGCATCGTTGTTAGGGTCTTCGCTGTTGCACACAGGAGATCCGAGTTTGATTCCCGATTGTATCTAGAAATTGTTTCAATCGAGTATATCGTTTTTTTTCGCTGGGATGTTGCATCTCTCTTCGATCTGTGAATGTGGACACGACCAAGAGGATGCCGACCATATCCTACAGCACTGCCCGCGCTACGCCACCCTGTGTACACAGACATGGCAGAATGTGGCTCCCCTTGAGAGAAAGCTCAATGGCAGTCTCTCAGATTTGAAGCGGACTGCACAGTTTGTGCTCGACATCGGACTGACTGTCTAGCTGCTGTCATCGAGAACGGGGAAGAAGAAGAAGAAGCATCTCTCTCAGCCCTAGTTGATCCAGATAGACAGAGATAGAGAAGCCTGCTTTTTAAATTATCACACTGTGTCGCTGTGGGTGTAAAAACAAACAGTTTGTTTTCCCTTCTTTATTCTTTAAACCCTGATTTTTTCCCCCACCGTTTCCAGGAGTTTTTTCTACAGTCACCTAAACCTGGTGCACTATGTCTCATTACAACCACTCCAAAAGTTTGCCTCCAACTTCTAGACGGCGGAAAAACAAATAAAAAACAAATAATGTACGTATCCACTTATGATAAACAAAAGTTTCCACGGAAAGAGGTTATAAACATAAATCTTTCCCACCAACAAACCTCCACATTGGAACACAGAATACCGAACTTGACCGAAATTGGAACTCGGATTTCCTAATCACCCTTTCTTGTTCTTGATATTGTTCTTGTTCTTGTTCTTGTTTTTGTTCTTGTTCTTCTTGTTCTTGTTCTTGTTCTTCTTCTTGTTCTTGTTCTTCTTCTTCTTCTTCTTCTTCTTCTTCTTCTTCTTCTTCTTCTTCTCCGTT
>NW_004797462.1:1065788-1078124 GCF_000002075.1 Aplysia californica | reverse complement strand
TTTCCCCACCTCCCATCCTCTCCCCACTTCCCATCCTCTCCCCACCTCCCATACTCTCCCCACCCACTCACCTCCAGCCCCCCTTCACCTCCTCTCCCCAATATAAACAGCAACAACACCTCACCCACCCCCTTCCCCCCAAAAAGAAAGAAAGAAAAATCCGTGCCTCATAAGAAAACATACCCCCCCCCCCCTCCCCACTTAAATTCTCAAACACCAACACAAAATTAAGACAACATACACCATTCACCGCTCACTTCGGACGAGAAGATTTTTTTTCTCTTTCTATTAATTTTCTCATCCAAACGCTTGAAATATTTGGATAATAATAATAATATAATAATAGTCAGATAGGATTACGAGCTCACAAGTAAGTTGACTATTTCAAGCTGCCAACCTCCCAGGTGCAAGTTTCCTGGATCGAAATCAAATGTGACCTACACGACTGTCGCTCGCTTTCACGCGACTGAAAATACACATACGCCACTTTTAATTACGTCATTTCACTTTTTTTAAAAATCTTTAGTCCGGAAGGAGAATGCAGGGAAGACTAAAATCGAAATTTAGTACTGCGATTTTATTAAGCGTTGGTGAAATTGCAAAGTGGATCTTGCGTCGTAGACATCTCTGAAGCGATCAGCGGAGTCGAGAAAGAAAGAGGCTTTCTCTTTGTCCTCTGAATTTTAAACAGCAGCTCTGACTGGCTTATTTTCGCCGTTTCTGGTTTTTTTTAAAATGTCGTTTTATTTCGCCATTCTCGTTAATGCTTCTGCTTGCTACAAGTTGTGTTGATATAATTTGTGGGTGTGTTTATGGGCTGCTTCATGTTTGTTTTATCTATTAGTTAGTGCACTTACTTACAGAGAGGGTTTTGTCGGGCAGATAATTACTATTTAGGATTCCGAGGACAGGAGGGAGGGAAGGAGAGAGAGATCTAGAGAGACAAAGAGAGGGAGGAAGAGAGAAAGAGAGAGAGAGAGAAAGAGAGAGAGAGAGAGAGAGAGAGAGAGAGAGAGAGAGGGAGAGAGAGAGAGAGAGAGAGAGGGAGAGAGGGGGGAGGAGAGGAAAGACAGGGGGGTGAGAGAGAATTGATGTTTTGTGTGTGCATTACAGAGAGCGAAAGAGCGAGGCAGACAGACAGACAGACAGACAGATAAACAGATAATCAAAAAGGCAGACAGACGCTCAGACAGTCTTACCGACACACAGACAGACATGCAGACACACAGGCAGACACAGACAAAGGAAGCCGGTACCGTGACTGTGACAGTATCGGGTATCGATGTCCGCACTAAAACTGGTTGGGCGGCAGACAGACACAAAGACAGACACACACACACACACTCACACACACACACACACACACACACACACACACACACACACACACACACACACACAGGCAGACACAGACAAAGGAAGCCGGTACCAGGACTGGTATCGATGTCGGCACTAAAACTTTCTGGGCGGCAGACGGATTTACGGGAGCAATAACCCGAGAACGACCGGCGGACCGAGAGAGGCTATTGTCAGTCCTAACTGTAAGCGCAGGCTCAGTCCAGCAGCCGTAAAGTACCGCCCAAACATCCCGTCGGATCAGGGCAGCCGGGCGTCACTCACATCTTAATTCTGTCGATGTAGGTCGAGTCCATTTGATACAGCATTCTGTACGATTGACTGTCATAGTCCATTTGATACAGCATTCTGTACGATTGACTGTGATAGTCCATTTGATACATCATTCTGTACGATTGACTGTCATAGTCCATTTGGTACAGCATTCTGTACGATTGACTGTGATAGTCCATTTGATACAGCATTCTGTACGATTGACTGTCATAGTCCATTTGATACAGCATTCTGTACGATTGACTGTGATAGTCCATTTGATACAGCATTTTGTACGATTGACTGTCATAGTTCATTTGGTACAGCATTCTGTACGATTGACTGTGATAATCCATTTGATACAGCATTCTGTACGATTGACTGTGATAATCCATTTGATACAGCATTCTGTACGATTGACTGTGATAATCCATTTGATACAGCATTCTGTACGATTGACTGTGATAGTCCATTTGATACAGCATTCTGTACGATTGACTGTGATCGTCCATTTGATACAGCATTCTGTACGATTGACTGTCATAGTCCATTTGATACAGCATTCTGTACGATTGACTGTCATAGTCCATTTGATACAGCATTCTGTACGATTGACTGTCATAGTCCATTTGATACAGCATTCTGTACGATTGACTGTGATAGTCCATTTGGTACAGCATTCTGTACGATTGACTGTCATAGTCCATTTGATACAGCATTCTGTACGATTGACTGTCATAGTCCATTTGGTACAGCATTCTGAACGATTGACTGTCATAGTCCATTTGGTACAGCATTTTGTACGATTGACTGTCATAGTCCATTTGGTACAGCATTCTGTACGATTGACTGTCATAGTCCATTTGATACAGCATTCTGTACGATTGACTGTCATAGTCCATTCGGTACAGCATTCTGTACGATTGACTGTCATAGTCCATTCGGTACAGCATTCTGTACGATTGACTGTCATAGTCCATTTGGTACAGCATTCTGAACGATTGACTGTCATAGTCCATTTGGTACAGCATTTTGTACGATTGACTGTCATAGTCCATTTGGTACAGCATTCTGTACGATTGACTGTCATAGTCCATTTGGTACAGCATTCTGTACGATTGACTGTGATAGCTGTTTTGTTTCTGGCTGCAGATTTTTAGTTTTCGTTTAAGTTTTAGTAAGAGCTTTACGGCACTTGCAACTATATAGAGGGAGCATTAAGACACCTTTTAACGTAACATTTTGTTCTATCGATCGTGAAACCAATTAACTCTATGACAAGAAGGGTATTTGTGACTGTTTTAATTTTCGTTTTAATTGTAGTAAGGGCTTTACGGCACTTGCAACACAAAGAGGTTTAGTAAGTAGTTAGTAGTATAGGGTTTTACGGCGCTCGCAACAGACAAAGAGGTTTCACATAAAGTAGTGAGACACATTTGATATAACATTTCGTTTCGTTGATTGTGACTGTGATTAATTCTCTGACAAGAAGGGTATGTCTGGCTGTTTAATTTTTAGTTTTGTCCTAGTAAGGGCTTTACGCAATTTGCAACACAAATAGTTTATATAGAGTGATGACAGCCCGTTGACATAAAATGTTGTTCCATCCATTGTGAAAGCGATTTACTCCAGGATTAGAAGGGCATTTATTACTGTTTTTGTTTTAGTTGTAATTGTAGTGAGAGCTTTACGGCATTTGCAACACAGATAGGTGGTACTGTTTGATTGAGAACCAAGCGTCCATTTGATTCAACGTTTTGTTGTTTTGTTAGTGATAGTCGTTTTATGCCCAACTGAGTATTTTTAGCTGCGTTCTTTTAGTTTTAGTGTTACGACATTTGCAACACGAATAGGTCATATGTGAGGCAGCGTGGTTGAACCAGGCTCTCGTCAAAATAATCAAAGTGAAGAAACTTGCATTTTTTCGCAGGTTTGTGAATTTTTATAAAATTTTTGTTTTTTGGCTCAACATCTTTCATGCCCATTAAAGAACTGATTTCTGTGTGGATTTTTCTGAAAAACGCTGACTAAAGGCCCAAAAAGAAAAAAAAAATTCAGTTACCACGGACTCTTAAGCTCTGGAAATTACTAATCTTGGACGGCCATTTTCTGATTAATTTTACCTCTGAAAACAGGTTACCCCCACCTTCTTCATTCGCAAATATCTCGACTTGTATTCAAGATAAATGGATGTTTTTTCCATCCAAATAAAGACAACTGAACAAGTTTAAGATGATACCGATAACTCTACATGCCCAAAAATTGACGAGAGCCTGATTCCACCACGCTGCCTCACATATTACTATATGGAGTGCTGTCAATTCATTGATATAACATTTAGTTCTATTCAATGAGATAAATATCTAGCTGTTTTATGACTAGCAGGGTTTCTGGCTGTAGTTTTTAGTTTTAGTTTAAGTAAGGGATTTACGGCACTTGCAACACAAGAAGGTCATACTATATCGAGTGCCAAGAGTCTGTTGGACACAAACATTTGTACTATTTAATGTGACTGTTGTTTCATGTTCGTCACTAGCAGGGTATTTATAATGTGACTGTTGTTTCATGTTCGTCATTAGCAGGGTATTTATAATGTGACTGTTGGTTCGTGTTCGTCACTAGCAGGGTATTTATAATGTGACTGTTGTTTCGTGTTCATCACTGGCAGGGTATTTATAATGTGACTGTTGTTTCGTCACTAGCAAGGTATTTATAATGTGACTGTTGTTTCATGTTCGTCACTGGCAGGGTATTTATAATGTGACTGTTGTTTCATGTTCGTCACTGGCAGGGTATTTCTGGATGCAGTCTTTTAGAAATCTGTTGTGGTTGGTTCATTTTTTCTTATCAAACATCTGTCATGTTGTCTCTCCTCGTATCATTTTTCTTTTGAAGACCTAACTTTGTTGCAAGTGTAAAATTCAAATTAGAACTTAATAAATTTAAACAGATGCGTGGCATGACATCTCTTTGTTAGTTTCTCTGTCCAGCTGGGATTTTTTTTTCTCTCATACATCTCTACAGCTTCTGCTTGGGCGTCTGTGGTTCGATTCCCGAGTGGGAAGAGAAATTTTATAGAGTGTCTGGGTCTAAAAACTGATATAGGTTTAATAATAAATAGCATTTCTATAGCGCATGTCCTCACTCAAAAGCAAGCTGTTTGCACTTTACACTATAATAATTTTAAGACGTACGAATCAGCACTATCAGGCTATTTAAAAAGCGGGACCTCCGAGTTAAACGCCACTCCCCCAGAGTTCCGAGCCAAGTGGAAAATTCGTGTAAAGTAAAGTGCCTTTCCAACAGATAAAAAAGTCGAACCGAGCTGAGGCTCGAGCCCCCGAAACCACAATCTCACGATTACGAGTCCGGTAGCCTAAATACAGGGTGCCCACTATGGATGGGATCGCCCGACTCGATCGCCTCAAAAACAAACGTGTTTGTTTTCAGTTTCAGGCGACCCATCCAGCCGTAGTGGGCACCCCGTATAACCACTAGGTCACCACCGCGCCGTATCTCGGTCTGTCTGCCAGGATGCATCCTTCTCAGCGATGTTAGGCCCTGACTAGTGACAGACAGGGTCGTATACCCGCCTACTCAGCATTCTAAATTGTGCCGTTGAGGAAGTAAGAAAAACAAAAAACTCCCCCTAAAAACAAAACAAAACAAAACAAAACCACCCCCCCCCCCCCACACACACACACACAAAATCCTCACCTACTGTTCCGGTTTTCTATGACTGAGAGACGGAAGAGACAAGACAGAAAGACGTGAAGACAGATAGACAGACATCTTGAATGAGAGACACGTAATTAATGAAATTATTCATAGCGTCGGTCCGAGTTCTGACACTTTCGGATTTTCCGTAGGGCCAAGTAGGATTTTTCTCTCTTCTATCAAAACCCTCGCGAAGAATGGGTGTGAAATGTCCCGAGTAGAGCAATGAATGGTAATCCTACAGAAGGGATTCAACGACACACAATTTGCTGGGGTTTTTTTTCCACCAGAATATTGCACAAAAATCTCTTGCCAATTTAACCAAGCCTACAATTCCTTCTTTCTCCCTTTCACCCATCAGTGCTAGAACTCAAGTAAGGGGAAGACTATAATTATTTTATATTCGAGAATGGGCTTTTTCTTTTTTTTTCCTTTTTCGTTCTCTTTATTTTTTGTGTTCAAGTGAAAGCTTAGGAGCTGAGTATGAGAACACGTTCATGCTATTATCATCTTTCTGTGAACGAACAACGGGCTTTTGATCTATCTATCTATCTATCCATCTATCTATCTATCTACCCATCCATCAATCCATTTATACAATATTTTTTGTCCTTTTCTATAGAAAAGTACATTTTCATTGTAGTGCCTTTTTTCTTCCCCATGCACCTTGTTACAAATGTCAATAGGTGCGTGCAGACTGACCCAAAGAGGACATGATCATCATCATCATCATCATCATCATCACCATCATCATCATCATCATCATCATCATCATCATCATTATCATCATCATCATCATCATCATCAGCATCAGCATCATCATCATCATCATCATCATCATCATCATCAGCATCATCATCATCATCATCACCAGCAGCAGCAGCAGCAGCAGCAGGAGCAGCATCAAGTGCCAAATCTGCGACAGACATCAGCGATCATGGTTCTCTATTTTTTCCTTTGCTCGGATGCTCTTATAAAAGCTACGTTTCCCTGATCTTTCCCCGTTACCCATTTGTTTAGGTTCCTTAAGTAGATTGCTCTGGGCCTACCCCTGACTCGTTTGCCTTCAATTTTGCCAGTGAGAGCTAGATGTTCAAGACCTTTATGTCTATATCTACTCAGGTGTTCCAAAAACTGCATTTATTGTCGATTCCTAATTGCTTTTAACAATAAGCGTCCCACGCGGGCTTCATCAAGCACCAGTTCATTTTGATTTCGTTTCCTTCCACGATATTCTCAGCAGACTCCTAAGAAACCACATTTCAAAGAAGACATAAATGTAAGATTTTGTTTTTTTAACAATAAAAAAAGCTATCGGTCGTTTTCCCACTTCCATCCATTTTGTTCTATTCTGATTTGACTTCTCAAAGAGGACATTCATATGAGAAATCAGATCAGAATAGAACAAAATTGATAGAATTGAAAAACGACCAACATCTTTGTTGAAACCTCCTACAGCATTAATCAATGAAATAAAGTTTTAAAAGTAAGAGAACTTCAACCAAAATAATAGGTATGAATACGAATTGTTTTTTTTTTGTGTGATTAAAAAAAGGAAGCATGATTAAAAATGTTTTTAAAGAAAGATTAAATTATAAAAAGAGGCATAGATGTAAAAATAGAACGATTATCAAAACATGAAGCTTACATAATATTTAGGAGAAAAGGAACGCTCATCATTTAGTCGTGGGAGGTGGTTTGAGGGAGAGGGGTGGGGTGGGGGAGTTGTGTATGTGTAAGGCTGGGGTGTCATAATGTTCCTTATGAACTTTGCAACGTATTTCTGACACTCTCAGGTCTGGGACATCTCAAGTGTGCCTTACGCGAGGATATGCTGTAGCCTAACTCGTCGGATGTGCATGATCGGATCAGTTTCTTTGAGATAAAGCTAGGGTAGGGATTTAAGCTTGGGTTGTGGGTATATCAAATATCATGATTCTCGCGAGAAATTATATATTACTCTGGAAGTAAAGGTAGAAAGCAAGAGAGAAAAGGGAAGACCTAACTACAGAAGATGAGAACAGGACATGGAAACCTGGCTCTTGGAACCAACTCAACAAACGCGGGCAGATTGCCACCAACAGACAAAGTTGTAGGAAGGCGAGAGAAGCAACGTGCAACTACTAGACTGGGAAAAGTTAAGACGAAGGAGGAAGAAGAAGATTATAAATGGCTTATTTTGTGAAATACACCTAAATTGATTAAAAAGATACAACACCCCCCCCCCCCAGTTATTGTTGATGGACATAATGGTGGAAAATACGATAGGGGGTGGGAGGGGGAGGGGAGAGGGATATTTGGTCCTGGTGTAAAATTGGAACAACTAGAGTTACGACAGTTTTATTGCTCTTGCGCATTATTTGTACGTTTATTTCAATTCTTTGGCAAGTACGAGAATTGTTGAGTTGGACGCCCCCCTATTCCATTTACATTTACACGCATGCTCAAAAAGCTTAGGGAAATATTGCCCAAGGTGTTTGCTCTCTCTCTCTCTCTCTCTCTCTCTCTCTCTCTCTCTCTCTCTCTCTTTCTTTCTCTCTCTCTCTCTCTCTCTCTCTTTCTCTCTCTCTCTCTCTCTCTCTCTCTCTCTCTCTCTCTCGGAAAAAAAGAAGACAGAAGAGGCAATAGAAGCTTACTAGAAAAAAACCTTGAAGAAATGGGTGGTGAAGGAAGTCCAGGGCAAGATAGCTTTTTCTTTTAGCGCCCGAGCAGCAAAATGAATGGCAAACTAAGACTGGTGATGTCTGCTTGAGATTCTGGGACTTCTGGAATATGTGTCACGGCGCGATGGAATCAAGTGCTCGTCAATTTTAGGGGGGTTATGGAGTGTTGTTGATATAAGCTTAAAGCCCTTTCATTTACCGTGATTTTGACGATAAAATACCTGTCTATCATGAACCGACGTATAGATATTTTTAGTTGAAGGAGATGGGGGTCACATGGTGCCAGAAATCAAATTGTCGACAAAATGGGGGTCAAATTTTTGTGATTTCCAAACCTGGAGTGTCTTTGGAAACTGCACATTTAGATTTTTTCCCACTTTAATCAATATTATAAAAAAAAGTAAAATTCACATAGAAATGTGTTTTAAATGGACAAGAAAGGTGTTGATCCCTCTCCCCAAAAACAAACAACAAAATTCAAGAAAAGGTGCATAATGGGCGGAAAATTGTCGGTTTCTTGGGTTATATTTTGTCGAGAACCTGATTTCACCACGCACAATGCTGCTCACATGATGAAGGTTGTGTGGCAGAGTGATGGAGAAGTAGCGCCCTGCTCTTCTGTTTGCGTTAGAGTCACTCGCTTGCTTGTGGCTATCTAGTTTTTGTTAGTTTTAGAAAGAGTTTTCACGGCATTTGCAACGCAGATAGACCAAGTACGCACTGAAGAAAAGAGTAACATACAAAGACCCCCACCCCCAACCCACCCCCTCCCATAAAAACGACAACCCCCCCCCCCACAAAACAAAACAAAACAAACAACAATCAAACAAGCAACACCAACCCCCCCCCCTTTTCCCCTGAAACCCCCCAAAAATAAACAAACAAACAAACAATGAAAAAAAAAATCTTGGGCGATTGTGAAATGACGCTATTACAATACTCCCAAGTTTATCATGTCAGTTTAACATTTTTTGTAAGTGTTTTACGGCGCTCGCAACTGCATAAGATCATAGGAGGGCACGAGACACATCAGAAATTTTAAATTTGGTACGACATTTTTAATTTTGACTGGGTGGCGGTCACCAAGGGATCTTTAACGTACGCAACTTGCACACAGGACCTCCAAGATTTTTCGCCCTTGTCCGAGAAGGCTAGGTGTAGATCTTTCCTATCAGAAAATCAGGGGTATGGCTGAAAGACAGCAGTAAGAAAGAGCCAAGAAATAGCAGTAGAAAGGCAACAGAAAGAGCCAGGAGCCCAGAGGAACGGGACAAAGGAGGTGAGGGGTGGGGGCAGAAAGTGGAGACGAAAGCAAACGATAGAACATTGCTAGAGAGCAGGAAAGGAGGTGAAAGGAGACAATTTTAGAGAAGAAAATTATTCCGTCGCTACCCGGATTCGAACCCGGGTCCTTTCAAAGGCGAACACCTTAACCTCTATGCCACGAAACCTCCCCCCCCCCCTCCTCAGTTGGACTGTTCACTGTTGCATGTTTCACTATCGATGAAATAAGTTGCTCTAGTTTTTGTCAACACAATTTACACCTTTTAAGATGCGGACTGTTTCAGCTGTTGCTTGTCATGGTCAAACTTGGATGAGCGGAAAACAACATTCCAGAACATTCTAGAAAAACTGACAGTTTATCGATAATAAACTGCTTCCTGTTCGAATCGAAATCACGCCGACAAAGTCTGGGGATTTCCAAAGTAGCACTGTCCTTTGTATAAGAGATGTTTGTATTTTTTGTGCCGTTAATCAACGCTTTTCAGTAAAATTCATACAGAAATGAGCTTTTAAATGGACATAAAAATATGTTCAGCTCCCTTTTAAAAAAACAACAAAAACCCAGAAAAAACTAGATTTGATAAAAATTACCCAGAAAGCGGTAAAGAGCTAGTTTCATCAGTTTCTTTATTTGGATAAGCGCCTGATTTCATCAGTATGACTCGCATATTATATCAAACCGAACAAGTTGGTATCTCTAGTAATATTGACCATGGCCAATAACCAAGCAGTTTGTTCTAAGAACGTCCATCTGATGCTCGTCAAAGATTTGATGAAAAACAAAAACTGAGTTTCACAGCATGTCAAAATGTTTCGAATTGCAATTCGTTGCATATCTTGATAACGACTCTGAATAATATCGTTACAATTTTCAGAGAGCAAAGAGAACATTTATTGGTTTCAGACCTCATGGTGGTAGTAACTCAAAAAACGTTTTTTTGCAGATGACCTTGAGATCGGTGTTTGCTCATATTATAACGGTCGTCCCATCTGTATGCTCCAGCGGCGTGCCAAGTAGTTTTCTATTTTTTAGTTTCAGTAAAGTTTTACGGCGCTCGCAACTGCATAAGGTCATAATATGATCGTCACGGAGGGAATGTCAACAGAGAAGTCATAATCGTCACTCCTCTGGTTGTGCTTTCCAAGAAGAAATCTGTAATAGGTCTATCTCTGCCTCGTTTGCCATCAATTTTGCCATCAGTTTTACCATCAATTTTTCCATTGAGAACTGGGTGGGTTTGTTCAAGGCCCTTAATGTCTACTCAAGTGTCCCAGAGACTGGATTCGGCAAGCCATACATAATTAATTTAGCAGCTTTCCCACGACTTTCGCTCACGGCCACGCACCAGTTTCTTTCTCCTTGGATACGTCTGCTCGGAGACCACTCAAGATTAAATATCTGTGGCATCGTGGTGAAACCAGGCGCTCGTCAAAATGATACATTCGAATAAAATAAGTTTTTTTCCACTTGTCAATTAGGCAGGTTTTATCTTATTTCTTTAAAACCTCACCTCCTTTCACGTCCTTTCAAAAACCTAGTTTTGTGTGAATTTAACTGAAAAACAGGAACGAAAAACAAAGTATAAATTTACAGTTTTTCAAAACTCTCAAGCTTTGAAATTCACCAAACTTTGCCGACCTTTATCTTGGTGCGAATTTTACCTCCGACTGTGTCAACCATCACCTCATTCAATGGCAAATATTTATCTCAATGTCTATCCTAAACAGATGGCTGGCTAATATTTTTCATCAAAAGCAAGACAAGAGAGCGAGGTTTACGATAGAATAAACCAATAACTCCTCATGCCCCCACAACTTGACGAGCGCCTGATTCCTCCGTGTCGTGCCACAAATGAATCCCGTGATCGTCTGACTGTTCATTCATCCGGCCGGCTTTGTGAAGACTTGCGCAGTATCGACTTTTGATGGCAGGTTCTACAACTACCTGGCCCTGGCGAGGTGACTCTCTTGAAGAACTTAAGACTGTCATGTCTTAATTTAATAATAATAAATGACATTTATATAGCGCTCAACCCCGATTAAAGTACACAGGCTCTGAGCGCTGTGTTTGTTTTAGTAGATGTTTTTACAGCGCTCGCAACTGCATAAGGTCATATGAGCGCCAGAAGATTAGAGGTGTTACAAGAGAGTAACAAACATAAAAAGAAGAAGGGGAGATAAGGACGATAGATGTTTGATAGGAAAGAAGGAGGAAACCACACAAGAGCACCCGCCAACCACCCACTCTGAGCGCTTTACAATACAATACAAAGTACCACAGTAACATATAACATTGTGTTCTGACCAAAAGAAAATCTCTCCAAATGTTCATCTTATTAATTGAATTTAAAAACAGAAACAATTTTAGCTGATATTTGAATGAATCAAAAGAATTGATCTCTTTTAAAGTACCCGACAATGCTTTCCAGGTTTTGGGGCCTGATATTCAAATGTCTTCTAAGCTGTTCCTGTGGTGCTTGTTTGTTCGTTCGTTTCTTTGTTTGATAGAGTAAAGATACAAACGTAGAAACAATAATGATCATTTCCCGATGACACAGCGGAATGGATCTTGCTGTAATAGCCTCCTTTCCTGGACAAATCTGTCAAGACAATCACCTGTCCAAGACAATCACCTGTCCAAGACAACCACCTGTACAAGACAATCACCTGTACACGCGACCACTTGTAATGTCTAGCCCATTACGGTTGTTTTTGTTGACTACCTGTGTGTATGTGTGTATGTGTGTGTCTGTGTGTGTGTGTGTGTGTGTGTGCATGTCTGTGTGTGTTTGTGTGTGTGTGTGTGAGTGAGTGTGTGTTTATGTGTGTATGTATGTGAGCTAAACAGAAAAGGTGGAGAGAGATATAAAGAAAGAGAAAAAGAGAGAGATAGAGAAAGAGAGAGAGAAAGAGAGAGAGAGAAAGAGAGAGAGAGAAAAAAAAGAGAGAGAGAGAGAAAAAGAGAGAGAGAGAGAGAAAAAAAGAGAGAGAGAGAAAGAGAGAGAGAGAGAGAAAAAGAGAGAGAGAGAAAGAGAGAGAGAGAGAGAGAAAGAGAGAGAGAGAA
>NW_004797462.1:1061094-1063286 GCF_000002075.1 Aplysia californica | reverse complement strand
TCTTTCTCTCTCTCTCTCTCTCTCTCTCTCTTTCTCTCTCTCTCACTCTCCCTCTCCCTTTCTCTTTGCCCCTGTTCTGCCTCTGTCTCTTGCTTCTTAAAAAAAAAAATCAACACCTCTAATGTTCAGCACTGGAGTAACTCTTTCGTGCTGCAAATGTCGCAAACATTTACTAAAACTAAACCTCCTAGTTTAAAACGTCCATCTCGGAAAGGGCCAAGCCAAGTGGGAAACTCATGCAAAGTTCCTTTCCCAAGGACACAACGTCGGGCCGAGCTGAGGCTCGAACCCCCGAACCCGCAATCTCACAACTACGGGTCTGGTTGGCGCTCATATGATCTTATGCAGTTGCAAACCCGTAAAACATCTATTAAAACCAACATACTAGTCTTTTAGCCTTACCACTAGGCTACTGACACCATCAAAGACACGTCACACACTCAGTTCATTCAGTACACATGGACTCTGAGAAGAAACGGGGATCCCCCCCCACCCCACGCAACCCCAGGGCAGTGCTACTGACAGAAGTTGTCTTTTGGCCATCCCCACATCTATCATAGACTCTATAGTGTAGTGGTTAGTGGCTTGGTCGTCGCACGCAGAAGACCGGAGTGTGACATGTGAAACGTGCTTACAAAACCAGGTATTTCTCGGATGGAAATATACATCACGCTTATAGGTGAAGATTTTACAATTTATTTGTATTAATTAAAAAGAAGCCATGTTATACATAAAGAATATGGCATGAAAAGAAAATCTACGAATTTGACCATATTGTCGATTTTTGGTCAATATCTCCATTTGTGGAATTGCGAGAAGCAACTCATTTTGTCAGTACGCCTCACATATTTGTGTCGAGAATCTCAGTCTTTCAGCTGGGACGATGCACCTCACAACTCTGTCCTCCTGAATGATCCAAATTGTGTCAATGAGGGGCGTAAAAGGCGATGTAAAAAACAAAATTGTTGCCAACTGCCTCGGGGTACGGACTGACTCAGGACTCGTCTCGTAAGGCGATCAGACGCTATCATACCCAGCTCCTCTGTCTCTTCTTTGAGACCTTTTGTACTGAATGAACTCTGTGTCTCTACTTTGGTGTTGTATTTTTTTAGCTTTGGCGTGACGTCGGTGGTCTAGTGGTTAAGCTATCGGACTCGTAGTTGTGAGTTTGCGGGTTCGGGGCTCGAGCCGCGGGTCTGACCATGTGTCCTTGGGAAAGACACTTGACACAAATTTTCCTCACTTCACCCAGCTGGGAATGGGTACCCGGCCATAGACAGCGACAGATCTTGTCAGTATGGTAGTGTTTTAGCGCCTATAAATGGCCGCTTTCACTGCATGCTTCCAAGGAAGTTGGGGTTGTTTCAGAATGCTCTCAGGTCTGCTGGGGTCATAGTATAGATTGTGAAGCGCGAAGAGCTTGCTGTTGAGCGGGCTATCAGACTCTATCATTCCCAGACCCCCGTCCCTTCTCCGAGTCCCTGTGTACTGAATGACCTGAGTGTATGTGTCTTTGGTGACGTCACTAGCCTAGTGGTTACTCTAGTTTAGTTTTTAGTTAGGTTTTACGGCGCTCGCAACTGCGTAAGATCATATGAGCGCCAGAAGATTAGAGATGGTACAAGAGAGTAACAAACATAAAAAAGAAGAAGGGGAGATAAGGACGATAGATGTTTGATAGGAAAGTAGGAGCAAACCACACAAGAGAACCCGCCAACCACACACACTCGCAACTACATGAGGTCATTTGAGCGCCAAGGGGTGGATGTCAACAAAGAAGTCAAAACCGGAAATCGTTATCAAAATATTCCAAGAACTGCATTCGAAAAACGTAGACATGCTGCAAAGCTTAAAAACGTTTTACACTACAATTCTCAAAGCAAGGTACTTAGGAGATAGAACTTGGTAATTCTGAAGTAGCGAAATACTGTCTATTAGAAAGAATAATTCCTTTGTTTTCTGCACTATTGTCGTCACAGTTGATGCATGCAAACGCCGTGAGGCCCGAGTTCGATTCCCGTACGTAGAGTAGTAGTTTTTATCATGAATCTCGCTTTTTGTTGTTTGTTTGTGGGGGTTTTTGTTTGTTTTTTAAATCTAATTCAATTTAATTTTATTCTAGATCTTGATCTATTTAATTTTGTTTGATTTTTATTTTATTTTATTTCTTGTTTTTAAAAATTAATTAATGA
>NW_004797462.1:1057103-1058772 GCF_000002075.1 Aplysia californica | reverse complement strand
AGGGAGAGAGAGAGAGAGAGAGAGAGAGAGAGAGAGAGAGAAGAGAGAGAAGAGAGAGACCGAGAGATGAGGAAAAGAAGATCCCACATACAAGGGGAATTCTTTATCTGTGACATTCTTTTCTTCAAACATAACGTTGTCCACACTCTCACGGTTCGTTTTAATCTCTAACTAACTTTATGACCGTACTGGGTACATGTGCCCGAAACGTCTAGACTACGTTTATTTGTTTATTTGTTTGTCTGTTTGCTTGTGTTTTTTCTGCCATAACTTTCAAACTCCTTCACTATCTTTACTTCTATAAAATGAAAAACTGGCCAGCTTATTTGTTCTTCATAAATGCGCGCCAGTTGAAATAGAAAAAAACAACAACAACAAGAAAAACCAACACCCCAAAAAAGAAAAAACACCAAAAAATCACCAAAAAACCCCACAAAAAACCCACAAAAAACCCACAACCCCCCACCACCCCAGATTCTAAGGGTGGTGCAGAATATGAAAGATGAAACATAACCATCTGCCCGCCGTGTGACTTGACGTTTGCATATGGCTCAGATCGCCCAGTGAAAGTTCTCAATACCACTCACTGCGCATGCGGTCTCAGAATCCACGCGGGGGTTCAAAATTGGCAGCCATGTTGAGTAATTGAAGCACACAATGGTAGAGTCTCACCTTCCCCACTGGAATTATATGTGACGCAGCGTGGTGAAATCAGGCGCTCGTTAAAAAAAAGTGGAAGTAAAAAAACCTGGTACTTTTCCGCTGGTTTGGCAATTTTTTGTCGAAATTTGTGGGGTTTCTTTGGCTCAACACCTTATAAGTTCATTTAAGAACCCATTTCATTGTGAATTGTATGGAAAAAAACCCGGTTAAAGGCACACATTAATATGTAAATTGTCAGTTCCCACGGACTCTGAGGCTATGTAAATAACCAAACTTTGGTGGTCATTTTCTCCCTAATTTTACCTCTGAAATCAGGAGACCCCCACCTCATGCAATAGCCAATATTTTGACGTATACTCAAGATAAATGGGTAATTTTTTCATTGAAAGCAAGGCAAATGAACAAGCTTTAATGCACTACCAATAACTCCCACATGCCCCAAAATTGATGAGCGCCTGATTGCACCGTGCTGTTACACATATTCGTTCGATTGATTCAGAGCCTTCCATCCAGCTTCTAACCGGTAAATATCTGAAGGGTTCCGGTGCAAAACGCGCTATACGCCAATACGGTGTATTTCCGGAAAATCCCAACCCACTTGATAACCCTTATGACAAGACTTATTGTGGTGAGAATAGGAGTTTTTTCTCTACTCAAAATGCACCGTATCCTTCGATATTTATCAATGCAGTATGATACCATTGTCTTTCGTTCATGCTTTTGTTTTCAGAGAATTTAGTTGGGTTTTTCCAATTTTCTATTTTTCTCAGTTTTGTAGTAAACGGATATGGTGCTTTCAGCCATTGTACGCGTCATCTTTTGTTGAATCAGGATTGAATGAGACAAAGGCACTCGACACCGGGCATTGCGCGCTAATCAAGAACACAAGAAATAATAGTATTAGTATTATTGTTATTCAAAGCCGGCATGAAATTCAACACTGTTCGAGAAAGCAAACTATAGTCGAACCTACGTTAACAGTCACGTGTCTAAGACAATTACCCCC
>NW_004797462.1:1056129-1056798 GCF_000002075.1 Aplysia californica | reverse complement strand
ATCTCTCTCTCTATCTATCTCTCTCTCCCCCCTCTCTCTCTCCCTCTCTATCTTTCTCTCCCCCCCCTCTCTCTCTCTCTCTCTCTCTCTCTCCCGGTACAAACAACCACTTTCCTCTTCCTTCCTTGCCTATTTTTATTTTGTTTTGCTTTTATGTTATAATGACGCTGCGCTACTTCAGAATTAAAAAGTTTGATCTAATACATTTGACCGTTTTGAGTTACTTAGACCACGAAGTCAGAAACCAATAAATGTTCTATCTGCTCTAAAAAAAACCGTAAGAGTATTTGGTGTCACTATCAAGATATTCAGATAACTGTATTCAAAAAGCTTGACATGGTGTGAAACTCAAAATCTTTGAAGCGCTTATATGATCTTATGCTGTTGCGAGCGCCGTAAAACTCTTCCTAAAACTACAAAAATTCTTTGACGACATTTTTTAAACTTCGCACTGTGCGGATAGACCGTAGTCATTCTGATGTAGCGAGTTTGTGAGACGTTCACCTCTTTAAGACGCACACTTTTCTACTCGACTGTAAAAGCGTCGTCTTTGACAGTTTATGGCGTCGGTGACCTAGTGGTTAGGCTCATCATCATTATCCGGTGCCTTGCCGACTGGCGTGGGCGATCATGGACCTCCACTTCCATCTGTCTTTCGATGCAGCAATG
>NW_004797462.1:1053198-1055009 GCF_000002075.1 Aplysia californica | reverse complement strand
ATTTCGTATTCTCATCATAATTATTCTGAGTAATATTTTTGTTATGTGGCTCATGAGGCTGATGGTACGATGTGGTTAGGCTACCGGACTCGTAATCGTGGGGTTATGGTGTCGGTGGTCTAGTGGTTAGGCTACGGGACTCGTAATCGTGAGGATGCGAGATCGGGGATTCGAGCAGCGGACCCGACATTATGTCCTTGGGAAAGGCACTTTACACGAATTTTCCTCACTTCACCCTGGTGGGAATGGGTACCCGGCCATAGACAGCGAAAGATCATGTCAGTATGTTAGTGTTTTAGCGCCTGTAAATGGCTGCTTGCACTGTATGCTTCCCAGAAAGTTGAGTTTGTTTCAGAATGCTCTCAGGTCTGCTGGGGTAATAGTATAGATTGTGAAGTGCTTAGAACTTGCTGTTGAGCGGGGATTTGCGATATACAGTGTTATCTATTATTTTATGAAGAACATCTATGATCGATTTCTTGCTGTACTGTATGCATTCTGGGAAGTCGTGAATGTTTTTGGGTGTTTTAGCGTCAGTTGGTGTAATGTGGTTTCTTGGGAGACTGCTGAGAATATCATGAAAGAAAAAGGACCCTCACTGTTATAAACAATCAGGAAACGACAAAGGCAGTTTTTGGGACACCTGAATAGACATAAGGGTCTTGAACATCTAGCTCTCACTGTCAAAACTGAAGGCAAGCGAGGCAGGGGTAGGCCCAGAACAATATACTTAGGAAACTTAAACAAATGAGTAACAGGGAAAGATCAGGGAAACGTAGCTTTTTTAAGAGCATCCGAGCAAAGGAATGAATGGAGAACCAAGAACGCTGATGTCTGTTGCAGATCTGGCACTGGATGAATGATGATGATGATGATGATGAGGATGATGATGATGATGTCATAATATAAATTGTTAAGTGCATAGAGCTTGCTGTAGAGCGGGGTTACGTGCTACATAAAGGCTGCACGTAGGATATGTTTATCGTCACGATCTAGATAAATCTAACTGTTACGCATAAGTGCGTAGGCGAGAGATCATATTCTTAATTGCTTTCGTCATCCTCATCGTCATCCTTTCCGACCCTGCACGGAATATAGGCCACCAACCAGAACTCTCAGCCTATGTTTGTCCTCAATGTGAAGCATCGTGGTGAAATCAGGCGCTCTTCAAAATAATGAAATCGAAGATATCGGCATTTTTCCTCCAGTTTGACAATTAAAAAAAAATTTTTTGCTTTTTGGCTCAGCACCTTCTATGTCGATTAAAAACATATTTCTGTGTGGATTTAACAGAAAAACATGGATTAATGGCACAATAAAATATGTAAACTTTCATTTTCCAAAGACTCTCGAGCATTAGGAATCACCAAAAACTTGGCGCCCATTTTCTCGCTAATTTTACCTCTGAAACCAGGCGACCCAGACCTCTTTCAATCGCAAATATCTCGACTTCAATTCAAGAAAAGCGGGTATTTTTTTCATCAAAAGATGGTCAAATGAACACACTTTAAGATGATACCACAACACTAGATGCCCCAAAACTGACGAGCGCCTGATTGTCCCACAACGTGGCACATACCCTCCACCTCTGTCCAGATGTATCCCGTCTCCGTCCGCCAGGATTACATTACCTTCAGCTAATCTGGTTTAATTTAATCAGTTTTCTGCGCATCAGTCTGTTCTTGGATTGCCAGTGTTGGATGGCTCCCTTCACAACCCTCCTCCTTCACCACATCCTCCCCTCCCCCTTCACCACCCTTCTCCTTCACAACCCTCTCCTTCACCACCTCCTCCCCTCCCCCTTCACAACC
>NW_004797462.1:1040485-1041993 GCF_000002075.1 Aplysia californica | reverse complement strand
GGCAAACTGCTTATTATTTGCTGCAGATCACACATATTATAGCTACTAAAACAATTGCAAATAAATTATTTTGAAGAATATGTCAAACGTAACTGCAAAATATCAAACTATGGGTCAAAACAGGGATGCAAGCCCCCCTGTAACTCCCGGATTTTTTTAACTTTGTGTAGAGGAACAGAGCATTTTGATTGGTCTATTTCCGTCGGAGACGTCTCGGAATAGATACTGCGATACTTAAGAGTCACGAGAGCCAAACTGCAGGGATTGAGGCCGATCGAGGTATCGCGTGCAAGAAAACAGCTCTTTAAGCAGACATCTCAAACCAAAGCAGCAAAAGAAGCTCTCGTTGTAAGAGAACACCATAGATTTATAACACACTACCCTAGACAGTTTACAGTTACGTATTTCCAGTAAAAAAATATAAATAGCGTATCTTTGGACTTTGTTTAGAGTAAGGACCTTAGAGTCGATAACCTCCATGGTTTTGAGCTAAATGACGGGCAAAGGGAAAAGAGCAAAGGGCAAAGGATGAAGGTGCTGCACACACTATTGTATGTCGAGACTGGAGGGGTTTACCCTTAACTGGGGAAAAATGGTGCGTCCCAAGGCGCATACGCTTTGCAGTAGTATAGATTGTTGGGATTTATTTTAGAGAGTTAAGATCGGCGGTCTAGGTGTGTACGTCTATGGAATTCCCATACAGGGAAGCTTGCTTTAGGAAGTCGTGCCCTTTTGAAATAATTCACGCGACGTTAAAACTTTTATTTTTATTGCAAACGGTTTACAGAGCCACTGAAGAAAAAAGAATTCCGACCTTCATAAATGATTTGTCTATTTTTCAGCTGGTATTGTTAATGGAGGCGTAGGAAAGGTAAAGGAATTCTTACAGGATTTGATTATTTCATTAAACTCGAACTTACCAGAAGATCAAGGGTGTGGCTGAAAGACAGCAGTAAGAAAGAGCCAATGAGTAGCAATAAAAAGGCTGCAGAAAGAGTCAGGAGCCCAGAACAGGGGCAAAGGTGGTGAGAAGGTGGGGGCAGAAAGTGGAGACGAAAGCAGACGACAGAACAAGAAAGGAGGTGAAAGGAGGCAAATTTAGAGAAAAAATGTTTCGTCGCTACCCGGACTCAAACCCCCGACCTTTGGATGAGAGACGAATACCGTAACCTCTAGGCCACGAGAGCCCCAACATTTTTATTCGAAGCTAAATGTTGTACAGAGTCATTTAAAACAGAAGTTCGATGTTCATAAATTGTCATCTGGTTTTGAGCTGGTAAGCTATTGGTAATACAGACGCAGACAAGGCAAAGGCATACTTACAGGATTTTATTATTCAATTAAACTCGAGCTTGATTGCTGTCCTCGATTTTATTTATTGGGGGCCGGGAGATTCTTCACTGAACGCCGTGGTTGGCGGTAGAAAGTTGTATAAAGGTGTCGGGAAACTGTAGTAAAACACATTAGCTCCGACACTCTGTTTAAGATGTTATTGGTTTTCGCTCTCT
>NW_004797462.1:1038072-1039136 GCF_000002075.1 Aplysia californica | reverse complement strand
CACACACACACTCACAGAAACACACAAACACAATCACCCGCACCGATTATACACCACACTGATGTTTTCAGAAGGTCATAAGGAAATAACAGAATCCATGGAATACAGAGTTGTTGTTTCTGTGGATTACACTACCATAAAAACAGCCTCTACCCCAACGGGCATATACCACAGACTACAGACCCAACAAACGCCCACAGACATGTTTGCCAAGTTCTGTTAACCCTTTCAGTGTTCTGGCGTTTCAAATTACGACGTTGGCACAGACAAGATAAAATCATTGCCAGTTCAAGAGAGATTTAAAACAAAGCCTTGATTTTTTAAAAATGTTCCTCTTGTTAATAATAAGAAAATACACACGCGTGTGTTTCACAGACGACAGAAACTTAATAAGTTCACACAAGGAAGATTAAAACAAAGCCATGATAATGACGTTCTCCCTTAGTAAGAATTTTTTAAAACCAAAACGCACAGACACGTTTCGAAGACATTTTCTAAATTGTCCCTAATAGACGAGTAGAAAAGGAAGTGAGCAGACCAATTTGGACAAACCCTCGTGTGTATAATGATAATATGCGTCTACACATTGTGAAGCGGTTAATGAGGCCCAATCAAACAGAGACTGCTTTCTGCGTTATTTTCTTACGTTCATTTCCTTTCTTGTTGATTTGAAATTATATATTTTAAATTTTACTCTTTAACCTTTAAAATTAAAGGCTTGTGAAGGGATATTGTTTGCCAGCAGGGGCAATACTGCCGACTAGAGGACAACCGGCCGCTTTTGCACACAATTGGGCTATCCCGAAAAATGATGTTTTGAGAAAATCGAAGGTAAAGTTTTTGCCCCTTGTTCCGTTTCATTAAAAGACAAGGAGAGTTTTCTCTATAACCAAACAAATATACACACCAATGAAACCAAACTTCTCCTATTGGTGTAGGTCAAGATTTCCTGAAACTCCCGAAATCTGGGTCAGCCCGCTTGTCCTTAAAAGCGACCAATTAATTTGGGAATGTTGGAGGACGGTGGGGACTACTCGGGTGGCGACAGGAAATATATTTATATA
>NW_004797462.1:1036877-1037972 GCF_000002075.1 Aplysia californica | reverse complement strand
ATATAATATAATATTATTTTTGTGAAAGTTCGTAACTTTGGAAGTCTAAAACTTCCGAACCACATAATTTTCCTTCGAATTTGAAAAAAAATTAATGGTTATTCAGAATCATTTAAAGGATGCACAGTTATAGTAAGGAGTCTGAAGTCACTGTGGTTTCATTTTTAGTATTTCATCTGTTTCGTTTAGATCTAATCTTGGGAAAGTCCGTCTTCTTAGACGCCATTGTAAACAAGTGAGGCCTTCATTCACAAGCAGTGTACACTGTTTCCACAATGACTTGACGATCGATGCCTTTGATCTGTTCATCTGAAAGGGTACCCAGCTAGTACTTAATACCTCTCTCGGAAATATGCGTAGGTCGGAGGTACGAACATTAAAGCCTCTTAACTAAAAGTGGCAAAAGTTGGTGAAGATTATAGAAATAGCAAAAGGTCGACGAGAAGTGGTGGAGCAGAAAAGTTGAAAGCGCTAGTTAATTAATTAATTAACTGATTAATTAATTGATTGATTAATTATTTAATTGATTAATTGATTCACAGTTTGTTTGTTATCGCAAAACAACAACGACGACAAAACACACAGAAAAACAAAGATGCAGATCCTACCTGCGTGTGTTCTGAGCGGAGTATGATGCTGATGGAAAAAACAACAACCCAACAAACAACAGTTGCTTGTAGGTTGACAATCAGCCTCCTTGGTGGGCCTCTGCTGCGTTTCCACTCGCTGCTGACGACAAATCGGCTAAACTGATCCCCTCCGAAAGAGCCCCAAAAGAAGTCAGGATTTCTTGCCGAAAAACTTTTCACCAAGACATTTTATAAGTTTGGGACGTCCATAGCCCCCTTCTCGGCTAGCGCGACTTAGTGATTGGTCGGACCTCTCTCACTTCACGCGCTCTCTCACTCACTCTCTCACTCACACACACAGCGGCGACATCTGTGTGGGGCATGCGCACTCCGGGTGTGCGGGGGAGAGAGGTGGTGGTGGTGGTTACGATAGGACAAGTTGTGGGCGGATGAATGGGTGGGGTGGTGGGTAGGGTGGTGGACGGTGGAGGGTGGAGGGTGGAGGGGGGGAGAGGTGGTTACGATA
>NW_004797462.1:1033729-1036303 GCF_000002075.1 Aplysia californica | reverse complement strand
AAGGGGTAGATGAAGTGAACGGGGTAGGGGGGTATAGGGGTAGATGAATTGAACGGGGTAGGGAGGGGTAAAGGGGTAGATGAAGTGAACGGGGTAAGGGGGGTATGGGGGTAGATGAAGTGGGTGGGTGGAAAGGGAGGCGGGTGAGGGAGAGGGGTAGATGGAGTGGGTGGGATGAGGGTAGATTATTGAGGGTTGGGGAAGATGGAGTGTATAAGTCTATGGATGGGTGGGTGTGTGGATAAATTAAGTGAACGAGGTGGGTAGGTGGGGGAAATGGGATAAATGTTTTGTTTGAGGTGTGAGGGGGGGTTGGGAAGTGGAGCTCTTGTTTCTTGAGTCAAGCAACAATTTTAAAGCAACTGTTGAACCTTCTCTAAACGCCAAACCTGTGAACTTCAATCACCTTTACAAACGAGTCTGCATACAAAACAGACTCTTTGTTTTTTGTTTTTGTAAAGTGTTTTACGGCGCTCGCAACTGCATAAGGTCATATGAGCACGCGGGACACACCTAATATTTTCAGTTTGTAGGAAATTTTGAATTTTTCCCGGGTGGCGGCCGAAGCCTACTCTTATCGATTTTAGACCACCAAGGGATATTTAACAGGCGCAACTTGCATACGGGCCCTCCGAGATTTTTCGCCCTTGTCCTAGAAGGCTAGGTGTAGATCTTTCCTACCAGAAGACCAGGGGTGTGGATGAAAGACAGCAGTAAGAAGAAGCGAAGGAGTAGCAGTAGAAAGGCTGCAGAAAGAGTCAAGAGCCCAGAGGAAGGGGCAAAGGAGGTGAGTGGGTGGGGGCAGAAAGAGGAGACGAAAGCAGACGACAGAACATTGCTAGAGAGAAGGAAATGAGGTGAAAGGAGACAAATTTAAAGAAGAAAATTTTTCGGTCGCTACACGGATTCGAACCCGGGACCTTTTGAATGAAAGGTGAACACTTTAACCTCTAGGCCACGAGAGCCCCCAAACAGACTCTACTAAACAAAATAAAACGTTGCAAAATACAATACTATGTTCATATCAAAAGACACAAAACCATAGCGAAAGAGGTGCTTGAAGGAAAGATGTGGGGCAGGAGAACCAGAGGAAGGCAAAGAATAACACGGATGGACAACATAAGAACATGGACTGGCCTGGATATGGCAGAATGTACAACATAAGAACATAGGCTGGCCTGGATATGGCAGATGGACAACATAAGAACATGGACTGACCTGGATATGGCAGATGGACAACATAAGAACATGGACTGGCCTGGCTATGGCAGATGGACAACATAAGAACATGGACTGGCCTGGATATGGCAGATGGACAACACAAGAACATGGACTGGCCTGGATATGGCAGATGGACAACATAAGAACATGGACTGGCCTGGATATGACAGATGGACAACACAAGAACATGGACTGGCCTGGATATGGCAGATGGACGACATAAGAACATGGACTGGCCTGGATATGACAGATGGACAACATAAGAACATGGACTGGCCTGGATATGGCAGATGGACAACATAAGAACATGGACTGGCCTGGATATGGCAGATGGACAACATAAGAACATGGACTGGCCTGGATATGGCAGAATGTGCAACGGCAGCTCACGACCGTGAAGGATGGAGGGTCATTACAGGTCAACCTTTGAGTCAGAGACAGGGACACACACACACACACACACACACACACACACACACACACACACACACACACACATATCATTACACGCCAACCTCTGAGTCAGAGATGACACTTCCAGGTACAAAAGACCACTTCCCATTTCCGGCTTTGCGTTTTTCTTTTCTTTTTTTTTGTTTTCTTTTTACTTTTTTATTGTTGTGTATTTGGGGTTTTTTGTGTGTTTTTTTAAATAGTTGTTTAAAAAAAAAAGATTTTCATGACACTAAGACATCCACCTGTCTCAGACGCCGACTTTACTTCTGGACAACCTGTCTTGGACGATGTCGTCGACGGCAATAGATCCTCACATTAGAACGCTTTGACTAGGAACTCACTCCCTCAGAAAGAGGTATGAGTGACAGAATTGGCTCTTGCCCAGTCCAAGGACTCGATGCTAAAAGACCCAAGCTGTTTCAGGGTCAAACTCAACAACACCCCCCCCCCCCAAAAATAAATAAATAAATAAATAAATAAAACTCCCAAACACATACACACCCGCTCGTAACTCATTCATTTCATTAATCCCCCACCCCTTCCCCACCGCCCACACACGCACTGTTAAAAAATTCCTCTCCTGCGCCCCTCCATCTTCCATTCCCCCCTCACCACTCTATGTATCCCTTTAACCCACCCCCACCCTCCCAACCAACATTTATCCCTCTCCATCACCAACACAACCACACCATTTATCCCATTGGGGGCTCTCGTGGCCTAGAAGTAAAGGTGTTGGCCTCTCATTCAAAGGTCCCGGATTCGAATCCGGGTAGCGACCAACAATATTTTCTTCTCTAAATTTGTCTCCTTTCACCTTCTTTCCTACTCTCTAGCAAAGTTCTGTCGTCTGCTTTCGTCTCCTCTTTCTGCCCCCCACCCCTTCCCCTCCTTTGCCCC
>NW_004797462.1:1030401-1031933 GCF_000002075.1 Aplysia californica | reverse complement strand
CTTGATGATGACGATGATGATGATGATGATGATGATGATGATGATGATGATGATGATGATGATGATGATGATGATGATGATGATGATGATGATGATGATCTTGCAATTTATAATTCTGCAAGGTTATCTAGAGCATTCTCAGCTTATCCAGCAAATTTAATCTCTATCAGGTTTTCTGGAATGTGTACTTTTACCGCAAAAATATTTTCCTGCACCACACGCTGTCATCATAACCCATCAACCCACCCACTAGGGTCTTCAAGAAAGATCTCTGAGGCACGCACGGAAAATATCCTCAACACGACGAGACCACGGGAATGTGAGGAAGATCACATGGTGTCTACTCAATACCAAATATTATAAATGCACTCCAGAAAAACATCATATAGAATCTATGCTAAAAAGAAAAAAGTTCCCCTAAACAGCAGCCTTGGGAAATTAGATCCCATTTTGTGGCCTGCAAAGTTGGCTAAACCATACATTTCAGCGGGCTTTCCTAGGGTCACAGGAGAAATTACTTCCGAGATCCATATCAAATTGTAGCAAAACAGACAATTTTCTTTCTCTGCAAAGCGAGTGAGCATTTTTATTGTTGGGCGATATCCTTAATGCTCACCTTCCCCTCCTCCTCTCTATCATTAAACGTTTTGGGGGAAACTCTTATTTCCCAATGATTTCCGCGAACGTTTCTCAAATATATACGTAGCTTTCTAGACGCAGTTGGAGCTTGCTTATAGCGATACACAATATTTCCACAGACACTTCGGTGAAAATTGAAAATCATTCTATAAATTAATTCAGTTCAGAAAAAAACATACAAACAAAACAACAAAATACAGCATCAAAAACAAAAGAGCTTTATTATGATGTGTTGTTTTGGTAGTGTTTGAGCGCTTAATCAGCTGCTAGCACTGTATGCTTCCCAGGAAGCTGAGAATGTTTCTGAGTGTTCTATGGTCTGCTGGGGTAAAAATGTAGACTATAGAGTCTAGCGCACAGAACGTGTTGATGAGTGTTGGGTATGCACTATATATGCCTTGTTTTCTTCTTCTTATTATTATTATTACCTTTATTATTATTATTATTATTATTATTATAATAATAATATTATTATTATTATTACTATTATTATTACTCTTTTTGTTGTTGTTGTTGCTGCTGCTGTTTTAATATTTCACAAGATGCAAGTTGCGCCTGTTGTTTACTATAAGGGAAACATAACTGAAAGCTCGACGAATAACAACGTTAATTAGCTTCTTTTTTCTAAAGTTCGACAAAACAGCGTGTCCTTAAGTTTTGGGGAACGACCACAATGTGCAAAAAATTTAATGAGTTAAACCATGTGAGCTATTAGAACGCTATATATGCTGGAAACTACAAGGCAAAATAAAGGATTGGGCTTGCAAAAGAAGTTAAAAAACTTCAAAACTGTCCAAAACAATGCTGCCCGTTTAATTTTACGGAAAAGAAAGCGAGACTCTGCTAAACCTCTTTTACGAGAGAGAGAGAGAGAGAGAGAGAGAGAGAGAGAG
>NW_004797462.1:1022731-1025356 GCF_000002075.1 Aplysia californica | reverse complement strand
GGGGGGGAATCTGGCACGAGTCACCAGTAATTCATAGACGCCACAATGGTTCTTGAACCTTTCCGTCTTGCCATTTTGGCGTGTCAGCCAAGTCTCCGTAATTCGCTGCGATCAATACAACAAGTTTTCTCTGTGTTCCTGGATCTGCTACCCGCCGAAAGGAGGCGAGAGATGGAGGGGTCACTGAAAGATATACTTGTAAATAAGTGTAACTGTTTTTTGTTGTTGTTTTTTTGTTGTTGTTTTCTTTTGCTTCTGTTTGGTTTTTGTTGTAGTTTAAAAATTTATTTTTAAGCCTTGCTTTTCCGCTGCCAGATGTAGCGCTCCCACAACAACCTCAGTTCTGTCTTATCTGATATGATCTATATCCAGGTTGTAACCGTTCGCTCTCTGATATCACTCTGCCACATTTGGTTTTCTTCTGGTCTTTCCTTTGATCGTTTTCCCTGTTTTTGGTCCCTCTTCATTGAATGATTTTATCAATCTGTAAATACAGTATTCCCAAAAGATAGAAACGGTGTGGGTTGTTGTCAAACCAGCATTATGTGGTAACATTTCTACCATGTGTAGATGGGCAGTGTGTGCGTTTCAAATTTTGCGTCAATTTTTACAGTTGGCTACCCTCCATTCACAAAGTTCTCTCTGCTCAGTGCCAAGTTTTGAGTAAATTTGAAGTAATTTTTTTTTGGAGTTTGACAACATGTCAAGTTTTTTCAAAAGCAAAAACAATTCTTTGATTATCTTGATGACGACTCCGAATAATTTTTGATTTTGATAGAGCATAATATAGAACATTCTATTTCTGACCTCATGGTTTTAGTAACTGAAAAAGGTAAAAACTGTCATGTAGAACTTAATAATTCTTAGGGAGCGAGTTCACAGAAGATAATTAAGTGAGTGACTGTGTACTCCTTCTGGGTTTTCAAATATCTATCGCTTTTATCTTTTCCTTTTCTACTTTTTTTCCCACGTAATTTTCTAGTATTACCTCTAGTCTTCGACTCTTGTAACATTTATCTCTCCTTGTTTTCTTTGTATTCGTATGTTATTCTTTAGCAATCCTAATCAGCGTAAATGAGGAGGCATCTTGAATTTCAGGAGCGTGAAAATAAATCAAAAGCAATGAACAGCCGAAGTGCGTCGTTAAAAACCGTTGATCATTTTGCAATCGTCCCACTTCTGTGCCCGATGTACTTTGTACGACTTGAAGAAGGGTTGTTGTTTGGTGGGACTTAGATGTGACGTTGCCATCTGCCCTCACCCCAGCCATCTTGAATTTGTATTTGAATCTAAAACTTATTTCGCTTCGGCATGTGTCGGAACAGCGCTGCGTTCAGTGCACAATGTGCGTGTGGCTAAATTAGATTGAATTTTGGTGTGACGATATTATGCAGCGTGGGTAGTCTAGTGGTGAGGTGGTTGGGCTCGAAACTGAAAGGTTAGGGGTTCGAACCTTGTTAGGGGCGTGGCGTTGCGTCCTTGGGAAGGGCAGTGCACGTGAATGTTTCTGTTCTACTCACTTCATCTTGAGGGGAATGGGTACCCGGATAAAGACAGTGAAAGATCAAGTCAGTCTGTTGGCGCTTGAGAGGTTTATTGGCAGCTTGTACGGTATGCTTCCCGGGAAGCTGAGAATCTGTCTGGATGTACTAGGGTCTGCTGAAATGATACTGATATATAGTAAAAGGCATGGGGCTTGATAAAGAACGGAAATATGCGTAATACAAAGGTTTAAAAAAAAATTGATCACCATTATTTTGTTTCAATACATGAGGTATTTATATTAATGATGATGATACTACTACTACTACAACTACTACCACTACCACTACTACTACTACTACTACTACTACTACTACTACTACTACTACTACTACTACTACTACCACTACTACTACTACCACTACTGCAACTACTACTACTACTACTACTACTATTACTACTACTACTACAACTACTACTACTACTACTACTACTACTATTACTACTACTACTATTACTACTACTACTACTACTACTACTACTACTACTACTACTACTACTGCAACTACTACCACTACTACTACTACTACTACTGCAACTACTACTACTACTACTACTACTACTACTATTACTACTACTACTACAACTACTACCACTACTACTACTACTACTACTACTACTACTCCTACTACTACTACAACTACTACTACTACTACTACTACTACTACTACTACTACTACTTCAACTACTACTACTTCAACTACTACCACTACTACTACTAATTGCATTTAGTTAACATACCTATGGTATACAGCATTCTCAGTGCACCACACAACTTTTGTTGCAACAGCAGACCCCTAGAATACCCAGACACGTCCCCATCTTCCAGGAAGCATACAGTGCAAGCAGCCTCATCATCATTTTCATCATCACCATCATCAGATGTCAAACATATGTCCAGGAACAATGACAATTCGAATGGAGTTATTTGGAAGAGTGGAGGTGCCGCTAAGCATATTGACAATGGAGCCGAAAAAGAGCCTCGCCCTCGCTCGAAGGTTTCTTTGTGGGGTCCACCAGGCCCATTAAGGAAACAACAACAAAAATCATCATCTTCATCATCATTATCATCATCATCATCAT
>NW_004797462.1:1019759-1022631 GCF_000002075.1 Aplysia californica | reverse complement strand
TCATCATCATCATCATCATCACCATCATCATCATTATCATCATCATCATCATCATCAGCAGCATCATCAGCATCATCATCATCATCATCATCATCATCATCATCAGCATCATCAGCATCATCATCATCATCATCATCATCATCATCATCATCATCATCATCATCATCCCCTTTCTCACCTTACATTCGTGTCTAAGCCACGGACAAACACTTTCCACATTCCCCTACCCTCGACTAGATGAAGCGCTCAAACACTAACAACCTGACAAGACATTTCGCCGTCTATAGCTATGCGTGTACCCTTTTACATCTTGAGGAAGTGAACGAAATGTGTGTTAAGTGCTTTCATGCTGTTTTGAAATCGTTGACCGTATTTATTTTCTTTGATATCTTATTTGTGTGTGTGTATGTTGTTGTTGTTGTTGTTGTTGTTGTTGTCTTTGTTGTTATCGATCCCGCAAAAGTGTGCATGTGTGTGTATGTGTGTGTGTGTGTGTTTGTGTGTGTGTGTGTCTGTGTGTGTGTATGTGTGTGTATGTATGTATGTGTGCATGTATGTGTATGTATGTGTATGTGTATGTGTGTATGTTTGTGTAAGTGTATGTGTGTGTGCATGTATGTGTGTATGTGTGTGTATGTGTGTGTATTCATTTGTATGTATGTGTTTATGTGTGTATGTGTGCGTGTATGTGTGTGTATCTGTGTATGTTTGTGTGTGTATGTGTGCATATGTATGTGTGTGTATGTGTATATGTGTATGTGTGTATATCTGGGTGTGTATGTTTGTGTGTATGTGTATGTATGTGTGTGAGTGTATGTGTTTGCATGGGTTAAAATAAAATTGCAGTTGCTGACACCCGCTGGGCCTTTTTCTGTGAAAAAGTTCTTGACGCTCTTGTGTTGCTCAATGTCGTTGTCGTTTTGCTACTTGGTTCTTTGAGCCGGAGTCAGGCTTTTGCAGTCAGTGGACGCCCCGAGGCGATTTGTTACTGTTCTGGATGGCGAAATGTCAGACACTCTAGTAAAACTGAACTCTAGTATCTAGTAAAACTGAACTCTAGTATCTAGTAAAACTGAACTCTAGCATCTAGTAAAACTGAACTCTAGTATCTAGTAAAACTAAATTCTAGTATCTAATGAAACTAAACTCTAGTATCTATTTAGTAAAACTGAACTTTAGTATCTAGTAAAACTAAACTCTAGCATCTAGTAAAACTGAACTCTAGTATCTAGTAAAACTAAATTCTAGTATCTAATGAAACTAAACTCTAGTATCTATTTAGTAAAACTGAACTTTAGTATCTAGTAAAACTAAACTCTAGTATCTATTAAAACTGGACTCTAGTATCCAGTAAAACTGAACTCTAGTATTTAGTAAAACTGAACTCTAGTATTTAGTAAAACTAAACTCTAGTATCTAATAAACCTAAACTCTCGTATCTAATGATACTAAACTCTAGTATCTATCTTGTAAAACTGAACTTTGGTATATATCTAGTAAAACTGAACTCTAGTATCTATTAAAAATGAACTCTAGTATCTAGTAAAACTAAACTCTAGTATCTAGTAAAACTGAACTCTAGTATCACTCTATTATCTAGTAAAACTAAACTCTAGTATCTAGTAAATATAAACTCTGGTATCTAGTAAACTAAATTCTAGTATCTACTAACTTTCGTATCTAGTTAAACTGAACTCTCGGATCTAGTAAAACTGAACCAAGTGCCACATCCAGTTTTGGAAGCTACCTTCTCGAAAGAATTCAACATGATTTAGACTGCCTTTTAGTTCAGTTGGTATCATGCTGGACTACTGAGAAGAGAATGGCTCTAGTTTGAATCCAAAACTGGTTAATAAAATTGTTGTTGAACTCATGTCGTTCCGTGGAGTTAAGATAAGATAAAATAAGATAAGATAAGATGGTACTTTAACATTCAAGACAGGACTGTAAAAACACATGCAGGTATACATTAAAAAAATCTAAATTATATATTACTCTCATTAAAATTTAATATGAAAAGAGAAGTAAAGCTGACAAAATGTACACATCATATCAGATGCATCATTCAACCACATGCAGGAATTTAATTACAAGACCTTTGGAGTTATATAGAAACATACTTGAAAGAGCAATACACATTGATACTTATTCTGACAATAGCCTTATGCTAGATGGTAAAAAAAAATATTTTATCTTTCTTTCTTTGTATTTAAAGGTACATATCTGCCGCTGCGTGATCTTACGATTTGCGTGGAAAGGGGAGGTGATGGGTTGTTTATAATGCTTTTTATCTTTTTTATTTAAAGAAAAATTCTGAGACGAACGCAAAATTTTAAAAGTCCAGCGTCTTACAAAACCTAATAGTGTTGATGAAGGTATTAAATCAATACACCCATTTTACTTATACTCAGCCTGTGATAGGCATTGTCATTGTAATGTTCAAAGTCCCTTTCAGCGCTTTATTTGAAAGACGGGACCGCCGAATGTAACGACCGACTCATTTCTCAGACACCCTGTACCATGTGGTGAAGTTTTTCTGTTGAATGGGATAGCGTCTGTGGTGTAGCGGATAGAGCTGCTTGGAGGTCGTCAGCAGAAAGCTCGAGTTTGATTCTGGCATGGGGAGAATGTTAGGAGAAAGTCATCGAGTATCTCAGTCTTCCTGCCGTGGGGACAATGTTTCCTACTCATCCTGGGAGTTGGTCGTGAAAGGCAGGGTCGAAGCCAGCCTCCTTCATGATCGAAAAATTATTACTGTCGATAGTCGTGTAAATCACTTTGAAGAAGAAGAAGAAGAAGAAGAAGAAGAAGAAGAAGAAGAAGAAGAAGAAGAAGAAGAAGAAGAAGAAGAAGAAGAAGAAGAAGAAGAAGA
>NW_004797462.1:1015033-1016890 GCF_000002075.1 Aplysia californica | reverse complement strand
CGCACACACACCAAACCAGGGCAGTGCTACTGACTGAAGTTTTCTTAACCAAAGGGGGGATGTTAACACGTTCTTGTGCACCGTAGAATTGTTAATGGGCTGATTTATTAATGTCATGCTCATACGGTGCCGGAACAACATAGGGGGAACTGCTGCTTTTTCTTTCCTCATCCCTACTGTCGTCATTGTTCCTCTACTTTTTTGTATGTTTGTGACTCTCTCGTGAACTGCTATTTCTGGGGTATCTTGATAGCCGAAACAGATTTTGTGCTGTTGAGGCTAGAGGAGTGAGCCTGATTCCCCGTTTGGACTTCTCTGTTGACATCCAACCCATGGCGCTCATATAACCTTATGCAGTTGTGAGCGCCGTAAAACCTTACTAAAACTAAGAAATGTACATGTGCATTCGTGAAGTACACATTGGGATCGTCATAATAGTATGTACATTTAAAAAAACCCAAAAAATAAAAGCAAAACAAAACCAAACAAACAAACCCGAGCTTGCCTTGTGGTCTTACTGCCTGGCATGTCGTGACATTCAGCCAGGTTCCAAGAAAACTCTCCGGGTTCTGAGGCTCTGCCTTGTGAAAACAACTCGCCTTCTTTTCATTACGAACATTTATAGCGTGTGTGCACAGAGCTCTTTGTATTGATCGCTCAGGTGTTATTACGTGTACTTAATTTCCTCTCTAATATCGTCCCCCTACCCTCCCCTCCTTTTCCCCCCTATATTCCCTCGAGGGCTGGTATTTATCGGGGTCGTATAGGTACGACTCAGCCTAGTTAGAATTAATAGACTCAGTAGACACGGAGTTTAAGCATAAAGCGCATCGAATTTGTATACCAGGGGGACATTTTTACTGAAATTGTCTTCCTTTTTATCACTGCCACCAAGGAAAGTATTGGATTTGAATCCACATGGTAAAAGATCAAGGGGAAGACCACGTGGAATCTGGAGAAGAGTCACAGAAATAAATGTACAGAAAAGTGGGAAGATGTGGAATAACATCTAGAGGCTAGCTCAGGTTGGAGAGAGGTGGAACGTGTTTGTTCGTGGCCTATATCCTGATCTAGGGTGAGAAAAGCAATGATGATGATGACCAAGGTGGTCTTCCTTCAAATTACATATTATAGTTCAACTCACTACACTGTATCATCTGAAGTTTTTATTCTCCCTTGTTTATTTGATGCTGTAACTCTCTTGTTGACGTACCAAACCCCCTTTTCTGTCTTCTTTTAAAGATTTAAAGTCTGATTAGATTTACAGGGTGCGCTCTCTTTCACAACTTGTTAGACTGTCGCCTTCACTTCTATTTCGAGACAAACTGGATTTCCTTGGAAAGCTCTTTTATTTCAACACGTTCGTATCAAGGGGTGGAAACGTAAGACAGACAATATTATGTTTATCAAAGTCTCGTATCATATTTTTCATAATATAAATCAACCCCTGTCCGTTTCAGTTTTAGTAAGTGTTTAACGGCACTTGCAACACAATAAGGTCATATAAGTGCCGAAGATTACAGTTGTTACGAGAGAGTAACAAACAGAAAAAAGAAGGAGGGGAGATAAAGACGATAGATGTTTGATAGGAAAGAAGAAGCAAACCACACCAGAGCACCCGCCAACCACCCACGTGTCCGTTTCAAGGCAACAAGTAGGCAGTCTGGCCTCTCACTGTGAAGCTATATGTTTTAATCATCTATTAATCTTCCTTTGCTTTCATTCAAAGTTAGGTGTCGACTTTAGGGAAAGGGTGTCTTTACTTAGATTCTTCCTGCGGGTGGTTTGAGGGCGCTGTTGGTAGGTTATACTTCTTTACTTTCCTTCTGTTGATTCAATCTGTCTTAGTTACTTCCC
>NW_004797462.1:1012432-1014351 GCF_000002075.1 Aplysia californica | reverse complement strand
AGGGAGAGAGAGGGGGGGGGAGAGAAGATGGTGAAGGGGTGCAGACTAATTTCGTGAGGTTTAACAGCGCTCTTGTAGATCGTTCTCTCTTGTGTATTTGTTGTTTTTATTTAATCTGCTATATGTCTTGAAGCAGCGTAAAGACGATCCTCAACATAACGTAAATTTTAATGTAGAAAGCGGGAAAGGATGGGGGTGGGGGGTGGGGGGAGAGACGGACTCAGATGGTGGTGAACGAATGAAGAAATATGAGTAGATGTTCTGTTCCTCAAATAACCGCCCGTGAGTGAAATCATTTATAACGATTTCCGTCCGCCCGCGGCTTGCCTCATTAATAAGGGTGTGTAAATGAATGCACAGTTTTTATACAAACGTGACAGTTTTAATTGAATTCATGCGGGCGGTTGAGGATGGATCGACAATTGAATTAAATTATGCATTTAGAAGTAGTTACCCGTGTGTTGGTAGGTAGTCTGTAGGTCTTACTTCTTTTCTTTTTCTTTTTTTGTTTTTGTCTATCTTGCCTTTTCATAGCACTAACTTGTCGTTGGTGTGTTGATGGGCTTCTGTTTACTCAACGAACAGAAACATATAGTGGCCTTCGAAGTGCTTGTATTATGGAGAAGATACGTGAATTCAGAATCTCATCAACGGAGAGGAAAACTGAGATGTGCCCAGACTGGCAGCGGCAGGTTGTGAAAGATATATAATCATAGACGTCAGAAAAAGATACCTGAGAAACATTGGTCTTGTAAATATTATATCAAATGGACAAGAGAACCTTCTGCTGTATGGGAAGATAAGGGAAAAGAAAAGCAGAGGAAGACAAAGAACAACATTCGCAATTTGCCTGAACAACTGTGCAATAAATAACAGTGAGAAACACCGAGCTGACCAGGGAGGCAGACAACAGGAAGGAATGGGATATCGTGATCGTCAATATCTTCCCCAGACCTGACTCCTGAAGAAGTATTCAGCTAGTACATTTTTCAAGGCTTTTGGCTCTCCTTGTTTCGTTCCACCCTCTGTTTCTAGGGGAGGTTTTGTCTTTTCTGAATTTCATGTTGGGGGGAGGGGGGGGGTGTCTTTATTTCTTTCTTTTTGCATACTAACCGGAGGTACCACCCTTGATAAATGTGTCTTCTTCTTTCTTGTTTACCCCTGTCTTGTATCGCATGCGCGCATATCATTACAAACAGACAGAAAATTTCCCTTCATTTGCCTTCTGTTCTCCGTACACTAAATGACCGTTAACCTGTCGGTGTGGTTCTTTAATGAAATTCAAATAAGTTTTTCTCCTGTGGTATAACGGGCAGATGAAGTACACCTGCTTCTCTTCTCTCCCCCCCCCTCTGTTCATTCTGTCTGTCCATCTTTCCTTTTCTTTACAGTTTTGATCGTTATCATGTGGACATGCTTCTCTTTACTCCAACCAACCTTTCAGCTCTGACAGACCATTATTGTGCCGCTTTGCTTCTTTTTAAACTCTACTTGAGGCCCAAAGTTAACGCATGTTACTTTTATTTAGTGTTAGGAACTGGTTTGTTGTTGTTGTTGTTGTTGTTGTTGTTGTTGTTGTTGTTGTTGTTGTTGTTGTTGTTGTTGTTGTAGAAGTTCTACGGCGCTCGCAACTGCATAAGGTCATTTGAGCGCTTGGAGCAGATTTTACGGGTGGCTGGAAGAATGTCGCAGATAGATTTTGTGAGGTTCAACAGCGCGCTTGTAGATCGCTCTCCCTTGTATTGAGTTGGGTTTTGTTTTTTTCGTTCTTAGGGTTTGTTTGTTTTTCGTTTTGTTTTGTTTTACTCTGCTATGTCTCTGTATTATCAGCATTTACAACCACGTGTGTCTTACGTCTCATGCAAATAACTGTTAAAGTTGTTTGATATCTTTCTCTTTTAGGTATGCATGCCCCCCCC
>NW_004797462.1:1008003-1012332 GCF_000002075.1 Aplysia californica | reverse complement strand
CAGAGTAAGCCTGATTCCCCGTTTGGACTTCTCTGTTGACACCCACCCCTTGGCGCTCATATGACCTTATGCAGTTGCGAGCGCTCTAAAAAAAAACCAACAAAAAAACACTCATTTGTTAAAATCGGGATGTAAAAGGCACGTGGGAGGGCCAACTGGGGTTGAGAAGTGTACCACAGAATCCAAGCAGAAAGACTGAGACACTTCAAAGTTTTAGTTTTAGTAAGGATTTTTTTTTACGGCGCTTGCAACTTCATAACGTCATAATGAGCGCCATGACACTTGATAAAAATATTATTCTCCCCACTCGGGAATCGAACTCGGGTCTTGCATGCACGACAGCACAGCGCCTAACCACTACACTACATACTCGGGTTTGTTAAGTGGTTTCCGTTTGGGTTTGGGTTTGGGTTTGATGGAGAAGTTCAGAAAGTAGAGAGCACTTAAGGCGATAGTGTTTGGCCCGAGGGTGAGAGCTGGGGAAAAGGGAAGAGGGAGAAATGAAAACTGGCAACACAGGATGCGAAAAAGCTGTACTTGAGGGAGTTGCGTTTGTGTTAATCCACTTCTAGAGGTGTTGCATCGGGTGCTCTCTTTCATGTCTCTTTCTCTCCTTCTCTCTTTTTCTCTCTCTTTTTCTCTCTCTTTCTCTCTCTCTCTCTCTCTCTCTCTCTCTCTCTCTCTCTCTCTCTCTCTCTCAGTCACTCACTCGCTCTCTAACATCAATTGCCCCCTACCCCCCTTCTCTCTCACTCGCCTGACAGGACGATTATTTCTATACCATGCTAGCCTTCACTCCAGTCGACAGGGGTTTAAATCTCAGCAAGGAATTATTGGATAAGAATGAACTGTGAGAACAGATACCATGCCATCTCAGGTCATCGAGCTCTGTCTTCGCTGTACATATGGAGAAAATAAAAAACGACAATGACGATAACAATGACGATGACAATGACGATGACAATGATAATGACAAAGACAATGACAATGACAAAGACAATTTTTATTCATTTTGCAGGGAGAAATTTGTCTTGGTCGTTAACAATTTCGTTTTGCAAAGAAAAACCAAGCCGCTCTATGAACCAACGTGGAAACAAACAACCTGTGTCTCGCACGCACATACGGCATACAAAAAAGAGGAGGAGGATTAGGGGAGATAGAATGATAGATGTTTGACAATTTAAAAAAATGAGAAAATCACCTTTTCTTTTGTCCCTTTCCCGTTTCTATGATAATGATACCATCTGATTAGTAGAAAAAAGCACGTACGATAATGTCCAATAATGTATTACGTACATAATTGTTGTAACACGTAACTGTTACAGATAGACGTTTAAGATAATTATAGATGTATGTGAAGGATCTGAGAGCACCCACCAACCACCCACGCGAGAAGAACTTTGATTCGGAAACGAAGGAAAAAAAACACAACAAAGGACGACAAGTCGGGTAAGTCGAGGCATGCGCAGTCTCTGCTTTGTGGAGAGATGGTGTCGGTTGGGGCCTGGGTGATCCGTTAGTGGGTGCTTTAGCGCGTGATGGGGTTTGCTGAGGAGGGTTTTATTTTTATGACAATCCAATCCGGCAACCTAATCAGCAACACAGCACAGCACAGCACAGCACAACACAGCACAGCACAGCACAGTACAGCAGAGCACAGCACAGAGTTCTTGCCAGCCTTCACAGTGCAGCACAGTACAGCACAGACACGCATACGCACGCACATGTGAACACCCATATACACACACACTCTTCCCTCACACCTCCTTTCTTCCACACACATCTGTGCACATAACGATAATGATATTACAGTATGCTTGCACTCACAGGTTCACATGCATAATATAAAAGAACAGTAATATAAATAATAATAATGTTAAGCTAGATACATACTCAGCATTTTGATTGTAACTCAATGGTATTCTGATGCATGCTCCAAGGTCATATAAAAAGAAGATTAAGATGGAAAATTTTTATGGATAATGGTAAAAAAGACTGTCTGTACCTTTCTTTGTTACAGATTAGAAGCCTAGGTATTTTACTTCTGACTGATATTTTTATTTGAAGGAACAAGGGGTGTTTTTTGTCCAAAAAGATGGAATTAATTTTTCCTAGTGCAAACTAGAATGTATAATTCATCGAAGTAGGGGAATATAGATGGTGAAATTTTGCATGCTTTCCGTATCAATTGATTTAAATTTTCTTTGATCTCGTCGTCTTGTGTTCCCGGCCCATGCTGTTAGACAGAAATTAATCATACCTTCTATGGTTGAATGATAGAATATAGAAGAGGGGAGGGCAGAAAGTGAGAGAGGGGGGGGGGGTGAGCCACAGCAAGGATTTCAGATGTACGCTATCAGCAGCATGAGGCATCACATTATAAGATTAAGAATATTATCATTAATTATTATCATGCCAAGTCTGATTTTTACGCAACAAAGAGTTGAAACACAACTGGGTCATAAAATGATCTTTGTTATGTCTGGCTTTAATCGTGTCACTCTGTCTTCCTCTGTAACTTCAGTTATCAATGCTTACTTACTTTACTTTTGCTAACCTTAAATTTCCTTTCTCCGTCCTCTTGTACCTCTAGGGCGTCGAGGGGAGAAAGAGCTTCCTGTCTCTAGCAAGTTTGATGGCCTGGCTGGGTGGGATGTTGTTTGTTCTCAGGGTATCCCTCACACCCTGGATCCAGGTCAATCTTGGTCTTCCTCTTGCCTTGTACCCTGATACTTTTCTGTAATAAGCTTTACTGGCAAGAGATGTCCAAACCACCTGACTGTTTGCCTTCGGATGTAGTGGAGGACAGGTATTGCTTCCACCGTTGCTCTGATCTTGTTGTTTCTGACCATGTTGGGAACAATACCTATATATTTATGCAAACGTTTTAATTTCAAGAAAGTCTATGAGTATGTAATGAGCATAGTAAGTAAAAGAAAAACAAAAAAATGTTACAGGATAAAGAAAGAAGAATTAACAGCAAAAAGCAGCAACAATAGCAGCAGCAGCAGCAGCAGCAGCAACAGCAACAACAACAATAACAACAATAACAACAACAACAGCAACAACAACAACAGCATCAACAAAAACAAAAACAGCAACAACAACAACATCAACAACAACAGCAAACAAACAAACACTGAATGTGAAATTGGGTCTAATAATTATTTTCACGGAAAGCTGTCAAAAGAAATTGACTGTCACGAATATACGTAACTGGCATACGGCATAGGATGTCCCGTTTAAGATTTTTTTAAAACCCTGTTGATTTTGCAATAGTAATTGGTTTTACGCCCAGGTCAATGCAATGTACATTACTTTGTTGGATTCGGGCTTCTTCCTGCATGCCATTCGGGACCAACCCGAGCTGAGATAGCCCAGCAGACAGTAGTGCTGGGCGCCTAGGTTCCCGATTATTGAAAGCTAGGAATCGTAGGAATCGACTCCGAACCCAATTACTTAATTTCTAATGATGTGATTTCTTCCGGTGGTTACCTGGTTCGCTCTGAACATCTTCAGGGTTTAGGATAACCTTGATTTCGGAACACTACGAAACATCAACTTTTATTTATTTATTTTTTAAAATCTAAACTTTTGAAGAAGATTTTAATGATTTTAGTCAATGGTGAACGTTGACTTTTGTGAGGGGAGTCGGAACTTTTCTTCCTTAGCTTTAATCTTGGGAATCGGTTCCGGAATCGATTCTTCGCCCAGCTCTAGCAGACATGGATATATGTGTCAATACGCTGTGGAATCAGGCGCTCGTCAATTTTTGGGCAGTTTTTGGGCATTTGGAGTTATTAATATCATCGGAAAGCTTTGCTTTCAATTTTTAAAAAAATATTCCTCCAGCTTGAATAGAAGTCAAGGTATTTCATTGCGATTGAAGAATTGAAGATGGTGGGGTAGCCTGGTTTCTGTGGTTAAGTTAAGGAGAAAATGGCCGCCAAAGCTGGGTAACTTCAATAGCGTAAGAGTCCTTGAAAACTGTAAATTACATACTTTGTGCCTTTACGCTAGGTTTTCCAGTAAAATTCACACGGAAATGTGTTTACATACGAATATAAAATGTGTTGAGCCAAAATTCGAAATTTCGATCTAAATGGGCAAACTGGTGGAACAATGCTTTTTTCTTCGATTCCATTATTTTGACGAGTGCCTGATCTCACCACGATGCCTCGCATTTATACAGAGAGAGAGGAGGGAGAACATGGTAGTACAATTAATGAGTTATAGTTAGTACAATTATTATTATAGCACTAGGCTAGTCAGTGGATAGATAGATAGATAGATAGATAGATAGATAGATAGATAGATAGATAGATAGAT
>NW_004797462.1:1005624-1007814 GCF_000002075.1 Aplysia californica | reverse complement strand
GTGTGTGTGTGTGTGTGTGTGTGTATGTATGTTAAGGGGGAACGACCTTTCTTAGAGAATAAGTGGGTGGTTGGTGGGTGCTCTGGTGTGGTTTGCTTCTTTTTTCCTGTCAAACATCTATCGTCCTTATCTCCCATTATTTTTTATGTTAGTTACTCTCTTGTATCACCACTAATCTTCTGGCGCTCATATGACCTTACGCAGTTGCGAGCGCCGTAAAACCTCTACTAAAACGGAAACTAAAAACTGAGAGAATGACAAGGTCGTTTTTTTGAAACTATGACGTGTTTGGACTTTCAAGATTTCCTTTTTAACACAAGTGTTTTTGCACCCCCATCGACACTATTTTTTCATTAAGGAGGCAGGCTTCGATCCTGCTTGACAGGGCCAAACGAGGCTGAAAGGAATGTAATGTCCCTGCTGAAAGAGACCAAAATACAATATAAAAATCTTCACCCTATTGGAATCGAACTCAGGTCTTCTGCGTACGACGGCGAAATGCCCTACCGCTACACCACAGACGCAGGTGTAAAGTTTCCTAGAACCTGGGGAAAATCCCTTGCTGACCGTTTTGGCACTCAGAGATTGCCGTTTCGTGAAACGGTCAGTTGGCCGTGAACCGTGCCAAGGAATGTTCACCTATGTGGAAACACAAAATAAGTGTTCTGTCGCCTACCTTTGGTCAAGCTGTCGGCCCCAATTGTGTTCTTTGCCCTGTTGGTAGTTTTGCCGGTCTGGTCATAATGGGCCCTGTGTCAGGGGTAAGTCTGGACAATGGTGACTGGAATGAGTACGTACCGTTGTCGTGTGTCCGCTTGAATTCCGTTTAATCATTACTACTGTTCACGTTCTGTTGGCTCTCAGTGGGTTGCACTGAAAAGAGGAAGAAGAGGGGAGGGGGAGAGAGAGAGAGAGAGAAGAGAGAGAGAGAGAGGGGGGGGGGGAGGGGGTGAGAGAGAGGGAAAGAGAGAGGAAGAGGAGGAGCGGGAGAAATGCATTTTTTTTCTCTTCCTCTTGTTTTCTTCCTATGCGTCCCCCTTCTTTTATCCCCTAGAATTACTAGATTTGGCACATTGTTCAAGCGATAGTGTTTAAAATAACAAGGCAGAAACATGTCCCTTGTAATTAAAAAGATTTATTAGATTAATTAATTTTTTTAAAGTGTGCGTTCTTTTAACCTGAACAATAAATAACAGTGGTATGGTTTCCTTCTTCGACACCGTATGCTGTTTTTGCTGTTTAATTCAAAAGTCAACGTCTGTGCAAGTAAGGTCAACATAGCGGAGGTGCACTCGTAAGCGGAATCCTCTATACCATCAAAAGCAACTATCGTGCAAAATCAGTTAATCTTGGGGTCATTTTTTTAACGTTTGGTTTAATATCTTCTTAGTCTTGTATTTCTTTTATTTTGTTTAATTCGTATGCTTATTGTTCGTGTACGTATTTATTCATTTATTCAAATATTTGTTTATTTGTTTATTCGTTTGTTTATTTATTTATTTTAGTTTTAAATATGTATGTATGTATTTATTTATTTATTTATTAAGAAGGTCAGCGGGCAGATCACTGTACCATGCCTAAAGCGCGCTTTGAAATTCTGTCAGGTGATTCTCGTAGACAGTAGGTGCTGCCATGGTGTAACCGTTGCAGTCCGTCAGACACTGTGTCCACCCGCCCGTTTCGTCCGTTCTCTGGGTTAGTTGCTAAAAAAAATTAGCTTTGGCCAAGCTCGCTATGACCTTGGCCCTTCGGTGAACCATATGCGTACGGAAGGGGGCAGTAGTAGGGATCAAATACCTACAAAAGAGCTCAATAATGTACTAAACTACTGTGGTTCTGTTGTTCCAATGAACGCCCAAACGTCGCAGTGGAGCTTGCGGACGTTCCTGCTGTCAGTTATGCCGTAAGAGAAAGCAGAGAGCGAGAGAGAAAAGGCTGGGGCTGGGGGTTGGGTGTGCATGTAAACCTAAGGGAAGGCTAACTTGCTTATTTAGAGACTGATTGGGATTAGACAGACAGACAGACAGACAGACAGACAGACAGACAGACAGACAGACAGACAGACAGACAGACAGACAGACAGACAGACAGACAGACAGACAGACGCACGCACGCACGCACGCACGCACGCACGCACACACACACACACACACACACGCGCGCGCGCCTGCGCACGGAGAGAGAGAGAGA
>NW_004797462.1:1003354-1005524 GCF_000002075.1 Aplysia californica | reverse complement strand
CACACACACACACACACACACACACACACACACACTTACACACTCAAAACACACAACAAAGCTAAACAAACAATTATAGTAATTGGATAGAGCTTCTCTGCGCCTTCTGCTCTTGTGCTCATTCTGTGGAGCTCACTGAGTGCGTGTGTAAAGAGTGGAACGACGAGGGGGGAGGGGGGAAAGCGGGGGGAGAGAGTAAGAGAGAGCAGGAGAGAGAGGGGGAGATGGGTAGAGAGAGAAGAGGAGAGAGCTTGGCAGAGAGAGAGAGAGCAGAGAGAGAGAGAAAGAAAAAGAGGGAGAGAGAGAGGGGGGAGGGAGGAGATGGGTAAAGAGAGGAGAGAGAGAGAGAGAGAGAGAGAGAGAGAGAGAGAGAGGGAGGGGGATACGCAGGTAGAGGGAGGTGGGGACGCAATATAGTCACGCTTCAAGGAACTGCAGATTTCATAGTGGCACCAAGTGGGAAATCTGGCTTCGTGCCCAAGTGTCTGTGTCACTAACCTGCTTTGTTTTTAGAGAGAGAGACAGAGAGACAGAGAGACAGAGAGAGAGAGGGGGGGGGGTTGTCGTCTCAGAGCGTTACTTCCTGGTCGTGCTGTATTTTTCCATGTTGTGTCTCCTGCGCGCCACCGAACCATTCACAGATTAGACCGGAGGGATTAGGCTGTGGTCAGGGTCTAAAAAAGAAATTGCCAACGATCACTTTGGCTATATTATTTTGTACACCATCTGCACAAGTATACAAGTGTTGGCAGTTGTACCAAAGTCTGTGGACAATGTATGTGTATGTTATTGTTATGTTTATGTGGTCATTTCAGCCGGGTGCAAGCACTGAGGAAGTTTCAAGAACCATTGTTTGAGACCGTGTGTTTTTATGATAAAGCGTTTTACATGTTGCTGTAACCTTCTCTTTAAAAAACAACAACTGTGCAGCAGATATGGACTGCAATAGGTACAGTCGATCTGCCTCTTCCTGATACCACTAGCTATTTTTGTTGAAGTTTGTGCTTTGATGTCACAACGATTTTGATTGAGCGGATGATTGGAGGGTCCCATTAATATGTCCCACTCCTACCTTTCTCTTTATTGTTTCTCTCTTTTTTTTGTTGTCTACTTTAAAAACTGCTGTTGTGTCGGTGTGTTTCTCTGTACCGTAGGAGATAACATGCAAATTGATTGTTTTGAGATGTGGCGGTACGTTCATGAATCGTCACTTGAGTTTTGTCTTTTGTTTGCCCCACTCCTCTGCCCACCTTCCTTCTTTCCTATCAAACATCCATCTTATTGTCTTTTGTCCTTATCTCTCCTCTTTCTTTTTTTGTGCACGTTACTCTCTTGTTATGGGTAGTTGGAGGGCTCTCTGGTGTGGTTTGCTTCTTCTTTCCTGTCAAACATCTATCGTCCTTATCTCTCTTCCTTCCTTTTTGTGTTTGTTTCTCTCTTGTAACACCTCTAATCTTCGGCAGTTATACGACCTTACTGTGTTGTAAGTGCCGTAAAACACTAAAACTAAAACTACTCTCTTGTAACACCTCTAATCTAAGACACTTATTTGTCCTAACTGTGGTATGAGTGCTGTCAAACTCTTACTAAAACAAAACAAAACAAAGCCCACCCTCAATTCAGTTGTTCTTAGACAACGCTATTGAGATTTGAGATTGTGTATTTGCAAGTAAAGAGACACCACCAAGTGCCATCCACCTGTGCTGTATCTCTTGGGGAGAACCCGCACATGCACTTGGTTCGCTGAATAATTGTTAGTTTGTTTTCAGGGTTTTTTTTTAGTTACATCTTGGTACACATTTTTTTTCTTCGTTTTAAAAAAACAACCCAAATGGGGCCTAATAGCTCCTACTGAAAGTGAAAAATCGCCTGAGAACAGAATAAAGTGTATTATCGAAGGGTACAGCTGGGAATCGAACCCATGACATTTCAGTTGCAAATTAAATACTTTATTGTCACTCCGGCAAGACACCTTGAATTCAAAGAAAATGAGCACATTTGACTTGTCTGTTTTTTTATACCTTGTTTTTATGGGATTTTTTCTCATGTGTTTAATTTATTTATTCCTTCTTTTTTTTCAGGAAGGTGCTTATGCTATTGCAGTGATAAGCAAGCATTACCCTGGAGATATTGTGGCTACCAGGTAAGTGTGTTTGTGTGTGAGAGGGGA
>NW_004797462.1:1001569-1003254 GCF_000002075.1 Aplysia californica | reverse complement strand
TGTGTGTGTCCCTGTCTCTGACTCAGAAGTTGACGTGTAATGACCCTTCATCCTTCACGGTTGCGAGCTGCCGTTGCACATTCTGCCATATCCAGGCCAGTCCATGTTCTTATGTTGTCCATCCATGTTATTCTTTGCCTTCCTCTGGCTCTCCTGCCCCACATCTTTCTTCCAAGAACCTCTTTCACAATGGTCTCGTGTCGTTTTTAAGTGGCTAAAGTATTGTATTTTCCTACATTTTACTTCATTCAGCAGGGGTTTGTCTTGTGTGTAGAATCTGACACAACTCTTTCTTTGTCTCTTTTGTTTTCCAACTTATTCTGGTCATTCTACAGTTGCACCATATCTCTAACGCTGTTTGCCTAGTGGTTAGGCTGCCGGACTCGTAAGCGTGAGGCTGCGGGGTCCGGGGTTCGAGCCTCGGGTCCGACGTTGTGTCATTGGGAAAGGAGGTACTTTACATGAATGTTCCTCACTTCACCCAGGTGGGAATGGGTACCCGGCCATAGACAGCTAAAGATCTTGTCAATATGTTCGTGTTTTAGCGCCTATAAATGGCTGCTTGCACTGTATGCTTCCCAGGAAGTTGAGGTTGTTTCAGAATGCTCTCAGGTCTGCTAGGGTAATAGTATAGATTGAGAAGCGCATAGAGCTTGCTGTTTAACGGGGATTTGCGCTATACAAATGCTATCTATCTATCTATCTATCTATTATTTTTATCATTATTCTTTCTTGTCAAGTCCAGGTCCAAGCGCCATGTTATAGGAACATGGGAAAGATGTAACATTCCAGCATTTTGCTTTCTTAAAGTAAGAGATAGTTGCCAGTATTTAAAAATGTTGTGCATTTGACTGAATCGCTTGGTTCAATAGTATGTCTTTTTGTATATTTATTTTGTCTTCTTTTAGTGAGCGTTTTACGTCACTTGCAAACGCAATTAGGTCAATCAAGCGCCGTAGACTGGAGTTGGTATTTTTTTTTTTTTACAAAGTAGCATGAAAAGAAAAGGAAAGAGATAAGAGTGATGGTTGTTTAATAGGAAAGAAGGAGCAAACCACACCAGAGCACTCGCCAGCCACCCACTGATTTTGTGTACGTAAAGGAAAATCACGCGCTCATACATATGACCGTCTTCAGTTGCAGGCGTCATACAACACATATAAAAACCCCCCCAAAAAAGGAAAATTAACTGCGATCAACTTCCGTGTGTAGCAGTATGAAGTCAATAACACCTTTCTTCACATTTCACACTTTTTGTGGGGAAAAAAAAGAAACCAATAACTTAATTTAAAAAACAAGCAGAATCCACGCACACAAACACCTTGACTGACAAAAACATACACCTGCAATCAACATCTAACAACACAAGGGGAGAGAGAATGAAATAATTAAGTAAAGAAAAGGATGGAGAATGATAGAGAGAGAATGGGAGAGAGGAAGAGAATTAGAGAGAAAGAGAGAGAAAGAGAGAGAGAGAGATAGAGAGAGAGAGAGCGAAAGAGATTTAAAGGGAGAGATAGAGAGAGAGAGAGAGAAAGAGAGAAAGAGAGAGAGAGAGACAGACAGACAGACAGACAGATAGACAGACATAGAGTATATGTGTGTGTATGTGTGTGTGTGTGTGTGTATGTGTATGTGTGTGTGTGTGTGTGTGTGTGTGTGTGTGTGTGTGTGTGTGTGTGTGT
>NW_004797462.1:999793-1001033 GCF_000002075.1 Aplysia californica | reverse complement strand
TTTATTTATTCGTTTTGTTATTTTTCTTAAATTTATGTATATACTTATAGTTGTGCTTAACGCTTATTATGTTCATCTACATTTCTGTGAGGATTTTAATGAAAAACGTTGATCAAAGGCACAGAAAAGTTCGTGAATTTTCAGAGTCCAAGGACACACAAGCTTTGGATGTCACCAAACTCTGGCAGCTATTTTCTCCCTAGTTTTACCTCTGACACAGGCGACTTTCACCTCCTTCAACAGCAAAAAGCTTGACATATAATCGACATGAAAGACTAGTATTGGTTGTTATGTAAAAAAAAAAGATCAATAAACAAGCTTAAGGAAGGTACCAACAGATAATAAAAAATAAATAATAATAAATAGCATTTGTATAGCGCATATCCCTGCTCAACAGCAAGCTCTATGCGCTTTACACTATATTATTAACCCAGCAGACCATAGAAGACTCCGAAACATTCTCAGCCTCCCGGGAAGCATACAGTGCAAGCAGCCGATCAAGCGCTCAAACACTAACAAACTGACGAGATCTTTCGCTGTCTATAGCCGGGTACCCATTCCCACCTGGTGAGGTGAGGAAAACTCGTATAAAGTTCCTTTCCCAAGGACACAACGTCGGGCCCCTGACGGGATTCGAACCCACGACCTTACGGTTGCGAGTCCGAGAGCCTAACCACTAGGCCACCGACGCCACGTTTTGATAACGTCAAGTGGCCACAGACTGACGAACGCCTGATTCCCCAGTGCCGTGACGACACTAGCCTACATTTTGTCATCAAACACAACAGGTCAAGCAAACTGTGAGATTCTAGAATACACTTGATCTATTAGACCTCACATTACCATGGTAGTCTCTCTTTATTCACGAAAAAAACCCCAAATAAACACACAAACCACAAACAAATATACAAACAAATATACAAACTAACAAATAAACAAACAACAAACAAATATACAAACAAATATACAAACAAATATACAAACAAATATACAAACAAATATACAAACAAATATACAAAAAAAAAATACAAACAAACAACTACACTAACAAGCAACAAACAAACAAACAAACAAGCAAAGACGTGATCGCAAAGTGTACTACGTCATTACTCCCAAATAAGGCGCAGAATTGTTTCATTTCAAGAGAAGTAATCCCGTCTTTTTCAACAATAGTTCTTGTTATCGCACATCGTAAGAACGCACACGTTTTGCTATAAGTGTAAGCACACAGCACCCCCCC
>NW_004797462.1:967867-999693 GCF_000002075.1 Aplysia californica | reverse complement strand
GGGGGTGTTGTAGCATACTGTCCTATTTTTATTAATTTTTTCTTTTTTTCTTATTACCTTCTCTAATTGTTTTCTTGCTTCGTCCTTTTCCCTGGTTTTAAGTGACCTGTGCGTATGTAAGCATTTTTGTCTCACTCTCACAAATGTTTCTCTGCCGTCCTGTTTTATTCCAGAACTATGGGACCAACTTTTGAGAACACTTTTTTTTCTTTTATTTGAATGAACACTTCTGTCAGTTCTCTTGCTTTAGTTCTACTCTATGTGGCCACATTGTATGTGCATATTGTGTTCTGTAACGTAAACACATACTTTTATCTGTACTCTTGGAGGACTCTTTTGTTCTTGTTTTTTTTTTTTTTAATTCAACTTTTGAAGAACATCTGGTTAATGAGTTTTTGTTTTTTTTTACTGTCAGTGCAGTTTGTTTAACCCTATCCGTACGCCCTGGGGTCATTTTGTACTCCCGGGGTTGTATTCTTCACATTTTAGAACACTTCTGGTGTGAAGATCTCGTTGATACTTTCAGTATTTCTCAAAAAATCATTTTGACAGACTTCTCTGCAAAGCGTACGGATTGGATTAACGAGTAAACTTCCCCTTTGGAAAGTGGTGCCACAGAGTTCCCCACCTCGTATGGATACGATAGTAAGACAAGACGTACGGATAGGGTTAATTTCTCTCCTAATTACCTCCATTTACAGGCGTCTGTGGTGTAGCAGTTTGACACTTTGCTTTCACACGCAGAAGACCCGAATTTGATTCCCGAGTGGGGAGGAAATTTTTATCAAGTACCTCAGTCGTTCGGCTGGGATGTTGTTTCCCTCTTCAGCCTGGGTTGGTTCTGACAAGCAGGGTCAGAAACTCATCTCGTAAATGACCTAAACTATGTCGATGGGGGTTTAAAAAACGCTTACATTTTTAAAAAGAAAAAAAAAGCCCTCCATTTGCTTTCCTCTCACTTTTATCCAGCACTGTCTGACATGATTTTATTATTGTGTGTGCGTGTGTGTGTTTCTTCTTCGCTGATACCTGTTTTTATAACGTGTTTTAGTATCCTCAAACCCAACACAAATATCACATCAGTGCAGTATTCTTTGACCTCACACAGAAATAGCTGGCAGTGCAGAATAGATTTGTGTATTTTTGGATCTGAAAAATTTAAGATAATTACATACATATTTCAGCTTAATATAATCCCAAATACCACTGGTGGCTATCCTTTTAGCGATTTCCAAGTTTTTCGAGACTTATTTTTAAACTCTCCTTGCATGGGTGTATGGGACTTTTTTTATATGTATAGAATTCCTGGTTGTAATTTGAATTAATTATTTTGCCCAGTAGGAGTTAAAAGCGGTATGTAAAACATGCTAAAATTGATACATGGCCAGTACAGCAACATTCTGTCTAGAAACATCTATTTAATAGTTTCACGAGAGACTGGGAAACTTGCTAATGTGAGACAATCGTACTTTCAAGGTTTGTGTTTATTCATGGATCTTCTCGAGTAAAGGTCTCCAAATACTAGATCTAATTTGAATTTTTTTAAAAACAGATGGAAGAAACTGCTAGATGTAAAAAGCATGGGGATCTTTCCCCACAAAAAGCTTGTACATCTCAATTGGAGATTGGTTTGTGCTTATTGCAGCACTAGTTAGTTTTTACTTTTTGACAAAACCTTCAATGCTGCAGTTTATGTGTTGTTGGTTAGGAAAGTGACGTCCTTTTGCGTTGTTTCTACGTAGGCGATTCGGGTTTTATTTCACCTCCCTTTTCAGGCTTGATGTCATCATTTCAGAGATTATTTTCTCATGGTCGGTCAGAGGGTGTTTTCGGATGGTTGGAGGAGGCCATGGATAGGTCCCACCAGTCTTTTCTTCCTGTTGTTTTTGTCTGTATATCTTACTTATTCTCAGCACTAAATGACCATTATTGTCTTGATGTGCTTCTCTTTACTCAAACAACTACTACAATAAAATTGGATTGTGTTAGCTTTAGAACCTTGAAAGTTTGAAACACATGGATGTATGTGAACAGAAAGCTTCAATTTCATCGAGACCTGCAACAGGTCCACCGTTTTGTTGTCAGTTTCTTTGGTATATCTCTCATTATCTGAGAGATGTTTAAGATAGAAAAAGAAAATAAAGGTGTACTCAACTCAGAAAGCAGAGGAGCTGGCTGGGTCGGGGTCCCTAATTTTGAACTTCTGATTGTTACTCATATTAGAAATACAGTTGTGAGATTTTACAATATTTTAAGAGCAGTCAAAATGTGCTTTAGAAGTGCTAAGATGACCGATAAAATAGAGGCATGTTTACATTGATTGTCTCCTTTTTTTACTTTTTCTGCTTCATTTGGGATGACAGTTTGACTGTTAATGCGATAGTGTACACAAATTGTGCTGTCCCCTTTAGCATGGGGTATCAATTTGAGTGGATGTACATTTCTATATGTATTTTGTTGTTGTGTTTTTCAGGAGAGGCAGTCCCTTGCTGATTGGTGTAAAGAGCAAGAATAAGCTGAGTACAGATCACATCCCAGTGGTGATCAGCAAAGGTAGTTTCCACTACAGAAATACTGGTTCACCCCTCCCTGACCCCTGCCTAACACCCACAAAGCTATGTTATGTAATACTCTTGAATATACTCATGCGATCCCCTCTCTTTAGAGGAAAGGTTGGATTTCAATATCTGCCTTTTTTCCCTTTGATTTACCCTTTATTTCCCGTAATCGTACGCAGATAAGGAAATGCCCATTATCAATCCCTTGAATATTTTCTGTGTCTTTATATCTTTAGTTTTATTTTGATCTACTAATGATAAATATAGATCTAATCTCTCTGACATCTCTCTTCTCGGGAGGATTCTAAATCTCCTAATCTTTCAAGCTTAAAAGTGAAAGGGTTTTTTGGTTGTTTTTTTTTCAACAGCTTTTACCAGTTTTTATTTATAAAGATGCATAGGTTGATAGGGAAAGTGATTGCTTAGCTGCACTTTATGTATGTTGTCTAATATTTCCGTTTTTTCTTGGTTTTCTAAGTTAAAAAAAAAAAATTTGGAGGGTGTGTGGGTTTAACTTAACTAACAGTAACAGCACAGCTATGTTACCCTTCAGTTGAGCGTTTTTTTGGCCTGTTGCTTGTTTTTGATAAAGCATATTTATACTTTAGATTTTATGCAGTGTTTACTGAAGTCTGACTTAAGATTATGTCTGCTGTTGCAACCCCTTCAGTCTGTTTTGTGCTACTTGTAAAGCTTTCTCTTGTTCTGTTCCTGTGTAGAATGTCTGTCATTCTGCTTCCCAGTGAGTGGGTGGTTGGCGGGTGCTCTGGTGTGTTTTGCTCCTTCGTTCCTATCGAACATCTGTCGTCCTCATCTCGCCTCCTTTTTTATGTATGTTGCTCTCTTGTAACACCTCTAATCTCCGGCACTTATATGACCTTATTGTGTTGCAAACGCCATAAAACTTTTAGTTAGACAAAAAGCTTCCCAGTGGTCATGGATGATATTGTGGGCATGTGTTTTTCTGATAAAGAAGGAATGAATCAAGACAAAACAGTATGACAAACTTGTAGTTTGATTTCTGTTCATCTTATTGTCTTTTGGTCAGAGTAAGTCAGACTTCAGTAAGATTCATGTGTCTTTTTTCTGTGTAATTTTCACTACTTTAGGTGTGAACTTGTTATCGTAGTGATAGAACCTCTCTTGCGATGTGCACTTACTGGATAAAACGAACAGTTCTTGATGCATTTAATCAACCTCAGTGTGGTCTTCTACAGGGTCACTAAGTCAGTATGTTGTTAGTTGGTATCTTTGTCTGCATTGTTATATGCGTGCGTGTGCTGTTTTTGGCTCTCCCTCTCTCTTGTTCTTTCTCTCTCACACTTTCTCTCTCTCTCTTTCTCTCTCTCTCTTTCTCTCTCGCTCTCTCTCTCCCCCCCCCTCCCTCTCTCCCCCTCCCTCCCTCTCTCCCTCCATCTCCCCCTCTCTCCATCTCTCACTTTCTCAAGTGTATTTTATGAAAGCTTCTTATGATGTCTGACTGTCTTTGTTTATATCTATTTATATCTAGACTTTTTATTGTCTTCATATCCTCTGTTCTCTGCTGATAAAACATTGGCTGCTTCTAACAATGTGCAATGTGCCGATCTAAATGTCATTTCTCTCACTTCTATTAGGTCACAGTAAGACTGACAGTCTTGAAGGTAGTTTCTGCAGGAATCGTTCAACTCGAGTATTCATAATGCCTTGTTTTCATCAAAAACCCAAATTTTTGCCAAATTTTTGTAGTTGAGGGTTTCAATTGAAGTGAAAACCAAACAGTAGGATCATGTAATCAAACTTCTGTCAGTTATGTGCTGCTTTGCGGTACAGACCACATGTTTTTCTCACTGTTTTTCTTAGCAACTGTTAAATCTTTTGGTGAAACCCAACTTGAATGGGGGCCAGGTTTTGGTACGCATTATCATAATATTTTCAAAATGAGAATTCAATTCTTTTGGGTTTTGGATGTTACATTTCATATTCATGCCTCTTGTAGTGTGCTTTGGTTAAAGGTATACATTTGGACGTGTAGTCTGCCAGTGCTGCTCTGATTTCAGAGTGCGGATCATGTTCTGCCTGATAAGCTTACAGATTGTCTTCAGGCATTTAAAACAGTGTGCCTGGGTCGTTGGAATGGTCGACTTGTGGATACGGGGTCTCTCCTACGCCATTGTAATTTGTCATCTTGTTCTTTTCCTGGTATAAGTTATTGTCATTAAGTGAGTTTCTACGCCATTGCTGATTCGGTGAAGGAGGAGGTAGAGAGAATATGTTTGCGTGACTGAGTTACAGTCAGTTTTGTGTTGAATATTATAAAATGTCATAGCTGTTATCAGCGTATTTATTTGTATGCGGTGCCATTGACTTACAATTGTTTGTTTATATACATTTTGTTATTTGTGATAGATATATTTGATAAGCTACTAGGGTTTTTTAGATTGTTGTTTACGAGAACGAATTACATTTGTCTTTTTTGACAGTTGTATAAATCATGTCAACAGAAATATAATGCACAACAGAAAATGATGATTTTATGTATATCAGCAAAAAAAAGATGATTATTTTCTTTATGATATTTGTGTTTGCCATTATAGAGTGTGGAGCTGGGAGGCATGTTGAGTAATGGAAGCTTTGTCTGCTGGTAACTAACGCTGTGATGTGTGGCTTTGACAGAGGCTTCTATTCTTATCAGGGACTACAGACTCTCCCTCCTCCTGTTACTTTTTGGCCAATCCATGTCTTCTATACAGCTGACTCATTGTTGAAAGGGGTCTTGAATTACTGTTGGAAACAGACTAATGAGGAAATATGCTCTCATGTCATGTAGGTCATTGGAGGATGTTGTTGGTAGGTCTTACTTCTCTCCCATTTGTCCGTTATCACTGTCTGCTTGTTTTTTCGCTCATCAAAAGAAAAATTACGGTGTCCGGTGCTTTTTTATTTAGTTTCAGCCAACACACTCGAACACTGGTCAAACCAGTTCCCCTCTCTAGTTTTATTTGTGTGAGCCCTGCAAGCTAAGAAGAAACTTCTCCGTCTTCATCTGTTATGAAATTGGACTTATCAGAAAGTATGGGATTTTATCTAGTGAAAGTTGTACCCACTACTAGTGAATTGTACAGTAGTTTCCGCATAAACACACGCCATACAAAGGCACACTCCTCTCAAATGCACGCTTTCGTCAGATGACGGGATTTTAATCTATAATTTAGACATACAAACGCACGGTCATTTTCTCTAAAAGAACGCTTTGATTGGCGAAACAGGCCTACATGTAAAGCTTGACAAAGGGAATTTTCTTCTACAACCTACACAGCATGCGTCATGGTAACAAAGGCAAGTCTAGGCAACCGGATATTAGGCGAGATGGCTCTACTAAAAAAAGAACGCTTGGTAAGCCGCGTGGCTAAGCGCTCTTTCCAATGACTATCGCCAACAGTTTTCTCTATGTGCTCATGTGCCATGTTAGTGCCTATCAGGACATAGAGTCTGTCTTTCTGCTTTTTTTTTCTCCCTACCACTCTCTCAACACCTTTGTAGTCATAACCGCGATCATGGAATCCTTTACGAAAACAGTTATGTTTCATGGCATTATCTGCGCAATCCCCTAAGGGAGGTCACTAAAAGATCAAGTAAATGAGATGCTTGCGCCCCTTTCCCCCCTTGGCACAGGTTAACGTAAATGCACTCTCCTTGTAAATGCACGCTTTGGAGCCCTCTCAAGCACCATGCGTTTAAGCAGAGACTACTGTACAAAGATTTTGCTTAGAATTCTCTTCATGGAGATGTGAATTGTGAAGGATGGAAGACTCTTCACATGTAGAAGTCAAGTCTTGCTCATGCGAATGCTGAAACATTGTGATACTCCGTTTAAAATAGCTGAAATTTTTAAACACATATCAGCGGTATGTGACATGAACTAAAGGCTGAAAAGTATTGGCGTTAGCTTTTCATGGTTCTGTAATAATCTAACAGGGACAAGAAATGCACCATACTGGTGAAGGAATGTGATTTGTGTCATGCATGATTTATTACTCTCAGCGGACAGCTCCACATAGATATGGCCTTTATACTCATTACTACGACGCTGAACAGTTCTAGAGGTGGAATGTTGAGCTAGTTTGTGAAAATAATTTTTGCTGGTTACTGTTAAATCGCTGTCAATTGCTTGATCATATTGCATGAATATTTTTTTAGATGTGGAATGCTTCTACATGTAATTTGTGAAAATCATATACTAAAAAGCTGGTATATTCATCTTATTGGTAATTTTTTAATTGTCTTCTCATGAACTTCTAATTTTTCTGCTCTAATGTTTTCCTTTGAACACTCTGTTTGTTTTCCAACACTGAATAGACTAAAAGAGGAAAGATTATGTATAATAGACTACAGGGTATTAATCTGTTAGAATCCACAACAATTTTTGGCATTGTTTTCTGCTTTATCAACTTTTTCAAGTAGAAATTTGTAAATTTCAAATGGTATACTAAGAAAAGTCTTGAGTTGGCTCTGGGATTTGAAAGTGTCAAACAAGAATGACTTTTCTACAATAAAGCTGAATGTGTATAATGACTATAGCAAGTCAGGTCAGTTTATTTGTTTAGGGGGGTGTGTGTTGGGTGTTGGGTGTTGAGTTGAAGCCAATTTGATCAAATCAGATTTGATTTCTCCAGAATAAGTATGTTTCTGTTTTCCTGGTACACACATGATGTTATCAGATTTGATTTCTCCAGAATAATGTTACTGTTTTCCTGGTACACACATGATGTTATCAGATTTGATTTCTCCAGAATAAGTATGTTTCTGTTTTGTTTGTTAGACGGGCCTGATTTTCAGGGAAACCTTTTCAAGACAACAGAGAGTTACAAATGACGACTAGAGGATTGATACTGTAAGACAGCAAACTGGGAACTCTGTGCCCTCCGGAGCAGCCTGTAGCTGTGCATCTGTGATTAAGCAGTCCCAATGTTACTTTCCAACATGTCATCCTGACATGCAGTGTGCGGCGAAGAAAATTTCTTTATTTTTTATCTTGTGAGATATGTCTTGATTGTTGATCTTGTTTTATGTTTTGAGAGATATATCTTTATTGTCTATCTTGTTTTATGTTTTGAGATTTATCCTTATTTTTTATCTTGTTTTGTGTTTTGAAATTGCTCCTGGTTTATAATTTACATAATTGTGAAAATACTTTATCAACTTGAAATGTTTTCAGTGCATGCTAAGGCTTTTTAAGATTGGGTTTGATTTTTTTTCTGTTTTAGACTACAGAGGTTACCTTGGCAGCAGCGGTGGCCGCAGAACGGATGAAGAGACAGAGTACCACACCACAGGACCAGAGAAGGAGATTGAGTACTTCTTTGCCTCTGATGCCAGGTAATGAGAATTTGCTTCCCTTCAAGTTGTGCCAGCCCCATTGACACTGCAGGAGAAGCTGTCTGTGGGTGGTTGGCGGGTGCTCTGGTGTGGTTTGCTTCTTCTTTCCTATGAAACATCTATCGTCCTTATCTCCCCTTCTTCTTTTTTATGTTTGTTACTCTTTTGTAACCCCTCTAATCTTCTGGCGCTCATATGACCTTATGCAGTTGCGAGCACCGTAAGACCTCTACTAAAACAACAGCTGTATGGGCTGACAGAAGAACTGAGCAGGACAGCCCAGTATATGTGGGATACTGGACTTCCAAGTGTAATACAATTGAGAAGAAGAACAAAAAGAAGGAGCTTCAAGTTATAATGATTTTTGTCTCTAATGTCGTGTTTAGACTCTCATAATGGAGAGTTGGAGGGAACCTACATCTTCTCTTTCTTTTGTAGTTTCTGTCTGTCTGTCTGTCTTACTTTTCCCTGCACCAGATGGTCATCATGTGTCAATGTGCTTGATTTTATTTAGAGAAAGCTTCAGCTATCAGTGTAGCTGAATGTTTTCCTTGTTGGATTTTATATATTTACCAGTGGTCATAATGTGCAATGGGTGGTAGGTGGGTGCTCTGGTGTGCTCTGCTGCTCCTGCATCTTTTCAGTAGCTTTTATTGCCTTTGTCTATTCCAAATAAAATCTGGTCTTAATTGTACCCCCCCCCCCCCCCCACCTGAGTTCGATTTCTGTGTGGAAGAATTGTTATTGAGCATCTTGGTCTTTCTGCTGGGATGTTGTATCACTCTCAGTCCGATTTGGCCTTGACAGGTCCGACGTTTATCGATATGTAAATGTGAAGTCTTAAAGAAAGAGAGAGTTGGAAGAATAGGGAGAGTGTAAGGGAAAGAGAGATAGAGTTTGAGATATATTTATGTCTAAATATCATATGCAAGAGACAGAGAGTTAACTAAAAGACTGAGGAAGAGTGTCATTGTTTCCTCTTCTAGTGCTATCATTGAGCACACTGACCAAGTGATCTACCTGGAGGAGAACGACGTGGCTGCTGTGCATGACGGGGCCCTCAACATCCACCAGGCTGCCACCTCCCTGGATAAACTAGACAAACAGACACAGACCTTCAGAGAGATCTCCACCTTGAAGGTGGCCATCGAGCAAATCATGAAAGGTTAGCTCTATTTTCTTTACTGTTATTTAGTATAGAGAGTTCTCATCTTAAAAGATTGCTGTTGAACAAATCTTAAAAGGCCAGCTCAATTCTAAAAAATTTTTTTATTGCCAGCTGCAAATCTCTGGACAGAATGTAACCTATGTTACAAATAAATTGCTAGCATTTATTTGATTCTTATTTATATTTCACGCCTTACTGGTTTAAGGTTGATGTTTTCAAATTTGGTTTTGAAGTTGTGTCTAGTCAGTTTTCCGTCAATGTGCAATAAGTGAGCATGTAGTATTGTTATGGTTTTGTACAGGGTTCTACATTATTAAAATGTAAGTTTATGATACATTTATATTTGTAAATATTCAGAAAGGACACGTTATATGTTTGCTTTTGCAAAGTCTAAGTTTACATGTGTTACACTGGTGTTTAGTTGGCATGTTTGTTTGTTTGCTTCTTCAAAGTTCTTTCGCTTGCTTTCAGTGTTATTGTTATCTTCTCTGTAGAACTATGGGTGTAACTGTGCTGACCAAGACTCTACAACTGCTTTTATTATTTCTGATCAGTTATCTTTCATTTGCATGACGTGATGGGTCCAAACCTGACATAAAAGTTTGAACTTTCTCTTGCACTTTCCTCAGGCAACTTCAAGTCATACATGCAGAAGGAAATTTTTGAGCAGCCCGAGTCTGTTGTGAACACCATGCGAGGCCGCATTAACTTTGAAACCAACAAAGTGGTGCTCGGGGGAATCAAGGACTACATGAATGAGGTCCGACGCTGCAGACGCTTGCTCTTCATCGCGTGCGGCACCAGCTACCACAGCGCTGTTGCTGTAAGGATCATGTCCACAACACATGCTTCGTTTGTTTCTCTTGGCTGGAGTTTTTTAATGTTGTTCTCAAATCAATGCAGCTTTTTTAGGTTTTAGAAGTCACAGAAATGTATATGGTTATGCTGTTGTACTCAAGCAGAGACTTGCAATAGGTTGCTTGTCAAAAAGAGGCGGCTAAAGTTGATGGTTTCTTCTCTTGCTACTGACATGGGGTTTGGAACCTTTTCTTGAAACTTTGAGCAAACAAATCATGGATAGCATTTTTGAAAAATGTAATTGTTAGAACAACTACTGTTAACGCAATATCTGTTCTCTAGTGACATTATGCGACTTTGTATTGAATACATTTACAGGGACCTTACTTCTTCTGTCTCATCTCGGCCCTGCCATTCAGTCTCCCTTTCACTGTATGCTTCTCAGCAAGCTAAGAAGTTTTCTAAGTGTTCTAATGTCTGCTGGGATAATAACTACTGCAAAGCGCATAGAGTATGTTGTAGAGCATGGATGTGCGCTATATAAATGCAGCTATTTTTATTATTTATTGTGTTATCTCCAGACACGCCAACTGCTGGAAGAGCTGACAGAGCTCCCTGTCATGGTGGAGTTGGCCAGTGACTTCCTAGACCGCAGCACACCCATATTCAGGGATGACGTCTGCTTCTTCATCAGTCAGTCAGGTCAGGAATGGGGAGGTTTTCATGTTCTGTTTCTGGTCCGTTCAATCAGTTTATTATTGCAGAAACCTTTGAATAGTTTGAGTTCTTCATGGTTTGGCAATATATATGCTTTCACATACACACTCACACATGCTCGCACACACACACATGCACACTCATTCACACACACACACACACACACACACACACACACACACACACACACACACACACACACACACACACACAAACGTGCACATACACATACACACACACACATGCATGCTCGTCTGCACGCATGCACACACACACACACACACACACACACACACACACACACACACACACACACACACACACACACACACACACACACACTCACACCACACACACTCGCTCATTATTCATTTCCATCAACAACAGCTGTGTGGACCCTACCCACGAACAATGCTCTCCCCTGCTTGCTCTCAGCTTTCACTATCAATATTCATCACATTGGTGAAAAGTGGCAATTATCCTGTTAACAAAGCCACTAGGCTCGACAAAAATCAAATAAGCGTTAGTCAATAATTTTTCACAATGACAAGATTGGATGTGGACTTCAGAAAGACACATATTCATTGGAAATCTTAGAACACTTCTGCTTTTTTTATATGTATTACTATTTGAATAGATGTTTTGTATTACAGCATGGGTAGTAACTTATAAAACAATGTGTGGATAAGAATCCTTTTCACATTTTGATTTTCTGTTCATTTTATTGCTACTTTTTGTTCACTGAAATTGTATTCTCCAAGTTCGAAAAATTATGTTTTATATTTGAAATATTTAAAGACTGTCTCTTTTCTATTGTAGATGTAGATAACAATGATTTTTTTCCTTTTTTTGTGTGTTCTTTTTGTTGACCTCATGAATGTAGAAGAAGTTTGCCAAATTTATGGTAGCATCAAAATAAAATGAAAGGGTTCAGTAGCTGTGGGATTAAATGATCGAGACAGTTGAGATGTGATTACTCAGCATCTGCTACATTTTTCTCTTAACCTCGTCTGTGTAAAGGCAAATGTAAAGAATACTTTTTAAAGTGTCATTAATGACATGGATAAAACATCAGGTTGTTCTCATCATTCTTCCCATTTCGTGATTGAAAAGTGAATGTAATTAATAGTTCTAGTTTTTCTTAAAGCAGAAAATGTCACTTGTTTCATCACAACTCAAAGAGGAGTTAAACCACTCTTATTCTCATGGGCACAGTTATAAATGGAGGTGGTTGTGAGATAATACTGTCTTTTCATTGTTATTGTTATACTCAAGTGTTCCCGGCCAATTACTGTTGTTCTCCTACTGAAATTACATCCTTACAAGAAGTTATTAAAAATGTTGTGAATGGTTGGAAGATGTGTGAGTGGGTCCTCTTTTTTTTTGTTTCCACTGCTGTTTTTCTTTTTTGCTTTTTGTCAGCATTAAATGACCACTATTGTGTAAATTTGATTCTCTTTACTCAAACTGACCTGAGCCAGACATGATGATGTGATCCCCAGTAATCAAGTATAGACTCAAATGCAAATACAGAAAAAGATCTGTTGTTTTATTTTCAGGTGAGACTGCTGACACCCTGAATGCCCTGCGATATTGCAAACAGCGTGGAGCCCTGGTGGTGGGCATCACAAATGTAGTGGGCTCTAGCATCTCAAGAGAGTCGAACTGTGGTGTTCACGTGAATGCCGGACCAGAGATTGGTGTTGCCAGTACAAAGGTAAAACAGCTTTTCAGTGCTCGCTGGTTAGAGTTCAAATCTTTGTCAGGTGCCTATTGATTTGAGTGGACATTTTTAAAAAGTGATGCTGCAGCTGCTGTTGATACTGGTGATGACAATATTATTGCCCTTGGTCACCCAATCAGTCAGAGCTTTTTTTTTTTTCTTTTCACAGGAACTCTTTTCAGTATATACAAAGCTCCACTATGCATGATTTAAATTTTGCTTCTAAAGCAGTGGAACAGCAAGACCTCAATTGCTGAAATTTGTTAAACTCATTTTTTTAAAGATTGTGAAATCAGTCAAAACTGTTTTGTTCTACTTTACAATATCATTGCTGTCACTGACCTTTGTGAATCCACGGTGATATTTCAGGCGTACACCAGCCAGTTTATCGCCCTCGTCCTTTTTGGTCTGATGATGAGTGAGGACAGAATCTCCCTGCAGAAAAGACGACAGGAAATCATCCAGGGCCTCAAGGAGCTCCCAGGTACGGCTACTGGAGTTCTCCACACTATTAATGACTCGGTGTTTGGTCTGTGTAGCCAGGAACCAAAATATCATGGGCTCAGTAGGGAGAGAGAAAAGAGAGGGTTAAGAGGGACCGTGGTAAAAGGAGAGCGAGATTGAGAGAGAGACAAACAGAGAGAAGGAGGGAGGGAGGAAGTGAATGTGTAAAATTATAGTAATAAGCATGGCCGTTCTAGAATGGCCTTGTTCCTACTACTTGTTTTGAGTGCTGTTATCTTCCTAGTCTTTTTCTTGCAAGGTTTGTCCGTTATCATGCTGACTCAGTGCTAATGGCAACTCAACAGCTTTCTTTTGAAATGTGGGAAATGAGTTTGCCTATGTATTGGGTGGTGTAAATGCGCAAAACTGATGTCCTCTTTATTTTCTATGTTCAGTTGGCATAAAATAGATGAGTATTCTGTCTTATGGTTCAGTCCTTAGTATAAACCTCTTATGCAGCGGTTCTAGCAAATCAAAGTATTCAATTTCTAGTTGGTTAGGTGCTTTTGCGGACTTGATTTGATTCACTGTATACTCTCCTGTTAACCGTTATTATGTCGTACAATCTACTATCTTTCCCTCAAAAGCTTTGATTTAAAAACAACTTTTGACAGAGAAAATCAAGAATGTACTGACCATGGACGACAGAATCCTACAGCTGGCCAAAGAGCTCCACTCAGAGAAGTCATTGCTGGTCATGGGCAGGGGATTCAACTATGCCACCTGTCTGGAAGGAGCTCTGGTGAGTACTTAGCACTGAGGTGTATACAGTTGTCTGCTCTCCTTCTCTCTCTCTCTCTCTCTCTCTCTCTCTCCCTCTCCCTCTCCCTCTCCTTCTCCCTCTCCTTCTCTCTCTCTCACTCCCTCTCCCTCTCTCCCTTTCTCCTTTTTGTGTGTGTATGTATGTGAGGTATCAATCTGTTTCTTTCTTTCATAGGTTTTTTTTTAGTAATAAATAATCCGCTGTTGGCTTGCACAGTTTCACCAGAGCCCCGTTAGCCTGCAACTTTTAGGGGTGACCTGGGTTCTCCTTCACGGCTAGCGTGACGCCTCAGTGGCATAAAGCCACACTGTACTTCATTGAACCCAGCAATCCCCTACTTTGTCCAGTTTCCACCTCCTGGGATGTGGTCCTGGGGTTGGGCTTTGGGAGGCACAGAAAAGCCTTAGAAAAGCAGTAGTAAACAAGACCAGGCAAAACAAAATCTGAAATTCAGTAATCAGAGGAATGGTGGGCACAAATGATGTCATTCATCACATCCTACACCAAAGAATCAAATGGTTCGGACATCTCATGTGATTACCAACGCACCATCCAGCACAACATGCCTACATAAAAAAATTTGATGACGAGAAGGCCAGAGGGCAACCGAGAAAGACCTGGATAGATGGAGTCAGGGAAACATTAACCACCCAAGGCATCCCCCTGACCCTAGCTCTCTGGGTGGTGACAGAAAGATGTCTCTTTCTTCCCGCGACACCCAAAAAGGTATAAGCGGCGGATAAAAGTTTTTTAAAATGAATGTGAGGATGCAGAATAAAGGAGCAAAGCTATTTTGCCATTTTTAATTTAAGCTGAAACTGTCCTTTCATCTTGATTTTAACCAATCTTTATGCACCCCTCATTTTAAACAAAAATTTTTGTGGTCTCCTGTCTTGGGCCTCAGAGAAGATCTGATTGGCATCTGTGTTGTAATGGTTAGACTTTTCACTGTTTAGCATCTCAGTCTGTTTGCATTCCCCCCTGGGCAGTGCTACTGACTGAAGTGTCTTAAAGCCATTCCCAAAGGGGGGATATTAACGTGTTCTTATGCACAGTAGAAATGTAAATGGGCTGATTTTTCAATGTCATGCTCATACTGTGCGGAAACAACATAGGGGGAACTGCTGCTTTTTCTTTCCTCATCCTTACTATCGTCATTTTTCCTCTACTTCTTTTGTATGTTTGTCACTCTCTTGTGAATTGCTATTTACAGGGTGCCGTTATAGTCGAAGTAGACTTTGTGCTGTTGAGGCTAGAGTTGTGAGCAGAGCAAGCCTGATTCCCAGTTTGTGTTTCTCTGTTGACATCCACCCCTTTGCGCTCATATAACCTTATGCAGTTGCGAGCTCCGTGAAACCTCTACTAAAACAAACAGTCAGTTTGCTGGGATGCTGTATCCCACTCAGTCCAGGTTGGCCCTGACACTCAGAACTAACCCACCCCACCCTCGCCCCTCCTGCCTTATACGTAATCAAAATTGTGTTGATAGGGGTATAAAGCATAGTAATTGACAAAGATTTTTACATAAAAAACCCTCAGAAAATCAAAGAACTGACGTACATGCACTCTGAGGGCATCCTGGCTGGTGAGCTGAAGCACGGACCCCTGGCTCTGGTGGACGAGGCTATGCCTGTGCTCATGGTCTGTACACGGGACAATGTGTTTACGGTGAGTCCCTTCTTCCTATTGTGGACACATTGCAAGGGCTGTGCTCCATTTTCAAATTTCTCACATTCTGTTCTTTTAAATTGTTTATATATATATAATGTTTTTGTGTTTTGGAGAAGTCATAGCTTAGTGGTTCAAGTATTAGACTTGCAGTTGTAAGATCATGGTTTCAGTTGGAGTACATTGGCAACCCAAGAGAGTTATCGTGTGAGGCTTTTGATGGGATAGAAAGCAAGAATTTTTACTATCTCAGAAACTTTTTGATTCAGACGCAATTAATGTTTTATGTTCAGAACTGCTTTACTGAAAAGCTTCACTCCATGTGAAAAATATCAGTTCTTTTTACAGAATGTAATTATGGCCAAAGCAAGTCCCTATTTTGTAAGCACTGCTTCACAAAAGCTAATATTAACTTGATGTTGTTCGGTTTTCCAGAAATGCGTGAATGCTCTACAACAAGTGAAAGCACGCCACGTAAGTACTCATGAAAGACTTGTTTTATCATTGTATCTGCACTTTATACTGGATTGAAATGAGTCATGTTTTATTGATGAAATAGCTCTGAATCGTTGTCCAGTATACATTGTCATGGTTTTAGAATTTCACTGTCCATTTATCACTACGATCTTCAATGCTGCTTTTTCCAAGGTATGATCATCTGAGAACTAGTGGTGTTGTTTTTTCACTTCACTATGATGCTTCCTGATACCATGAATTGGTTCAGGGGTATGTCATGAGTGTGATTTAGTTTGAAAAACGCAACCTGGCTTCAGGAACTCAGGTCTTGAGCCCTATAGATTGTATCCGAGGCATTTTTTTAAAGGCTTCACCCTGTTGCATCTGGGTTAGAAGTTTAATCGAAGTATACAATTATTCCCCTGTGAAATAAAATAATATGCATTGTTTTGAAAAGGATGTTGACCTCAAACCTGAGGGTATAAGTTGGCCTTATCGATAGAGGGGAGAGTTTCTCTTTTTTTTAATTGGACGAAGATATTCTTTTTGTCCTATGAATCTGGCGCACGTCAGCTGCATAGTTAACTGTTGCAATTTTTACATTGTATATTTCTGTGGTTCATATCATTTTGTGTCTGTCAGTGTCCTTTGCCTCAACACTACCCTTATGTTTCAAATTCTTTTCTTAAACTTAAATGGACGAGATTAAAATCCACTCCATCATGTTGTATTTATTCCTCATGATATTTTTAATGCAGTTGATATTTGGTTAATTTTTTTATCATGGGTTATGAATATTGATGGATGATGACAGCAGCTGTGCTGTGTTCACAATAATACATTTGATTGATTTGTTATTGACGCCACTCTTCACTATCTGACATTCTTAATTTTCAGCTTCCATTTTACTGACAGGCAGACAGTTTTCATGGTTACACCTTTATCTTAGCCGTCATCATGTTGGACTGTGATACAAAGGACCTTAGTTTGAATCCCATAAGGGGCATTTCTTTTAAGTTCTATGTGGGTTGTCTCGAGGGGTTTTTAAAGGTTCTTCACCCTTGTGGTACAGCTCTCTGGGAGAGGAACTTTTTCTTGAATAATGGTATCTTGTTGAAACAAACATTAAACCAAGACAATACATCCAGAACAATGCAGTTTCTCTCCATGAATGCTGCTAATAAGCTATACAGTGTTGTGATCGAATCCCCCATTCCGTGAAATATGAATGATTGGAATTGTAATAAACTTTGTAGAGTGTCTGATATTAATGTTCTGTTCTAGTGAGATGGCGTTGACCCTGAATAGGGATATTTCCCCTATGTCTAACTGACAGAATGTTTGTTGCAACACCTTTTGAGTGTGTTGCCTCGAATTTTTAATTCTTCTAACACACGAGACTTTTATCTTCCACAGTAGCCCGGACCAGCAAAACATGAGCTATTGTTGCAGCCTGTGTGTGTGTTTTGCACTGTTGTGTTGTTGTCTGCTCTATCCCCAGATTGATGTGCTTTGAGTGTATTGTTTTCTTCATTATTGTGTTTCCAGATTGGTTGTTGTATACCTCTCACTATTTGACTTGTCTTATTGCATTTGATTTGTCAAACGTCTGTAGACAGAGGGTCAGTCAGAGTTTGGGTGTTTTGTTGTAGATGTGGCATTGGTGGGTGATGAAATTAATATTTTTATTTGAAAAAGGAGGGGATGAATTCACCAAATTAATTCTGGACTCTATTCATTTCAAGTTTAAAACCGACCTTGCTGACCGTTTGTTCTAAAAAGAGAATTGTATAAATGTTTAGCCTATATCTCTATCTCTGTAAGATTTGGCAACATTGAAGAGAACTGTGGACATACCAGTGAAGATTGCACTTAACAGCATGAGCATTGTGTTCATTTTCTTTTTTTGTTCTTTTTTTGTTTTGTTTTTTGTTCTTATTCCACTCAGTTATATATTATCATTGTATTTCAGTTTGCTCATCAATATGTTGGGGGGATTTTCTTTTAAAAAAAATAAGACAACATAGTGTGGACTAATACATTTGCTCAAAAGATCTTATAGAAAAACCTGTTGATTTTTATCAATTGTGTGAAGAGATTACAGCATTTTCTCTGACTGTAGAGCTTAGTCTGGCTTGTGTGGCCCTGTGGTTATGTCCTCAGTTTGCAAAAAGCATGACACCACATACCTCTGTACTGAAGTACTTAACAGCTACAAAAGTTGAATAAATGAAAAATCTGATTGTTTCCACGCATTTTTGATCATGCATGGGTCCTTCTTCAGTATCACATTCTAACATAAGTTTGTTGCTCTGTGAAATTCTTTTTTTTACAAAGTATTTGACTCTGGGTTTTATTTCAAATCACCCAAATCCTAGGGTCGGCATGCAAAGCGTTGCAGTGGCTGACAAGACTGTCAGAGTGTGTTCCCACTGGACTTTCCATTTCACTGTTATTACAGGAGAAACAAAAATCCAAGAAACTCTCTTGTTTGTACTCAGACATTCATAGCATACAACATCGCCTAACAATGTTGAGTCCAGAGCAATCAATAAAGTGAAATCTTGCCCACAATCTTGCTGTGAGACACAGCTGCAGTCGATCTTGCCCAAGATGGCCCCCCATGATCAAGGAGGAAAGTGGTTGTCTTAGACAGATGAATGTCCTGGACAATGTCATTAAAATGTGTTTTTTAAAAAAGGCTTGGATGGAAGTGGGAACTGATTGTATAGGTGGCCGTAAGATCAGGTTTGACATTACTTTGCCAGTGCTGGTTTACTATGGTGTTGTAGTGCAGGTGATGAATTCATGGTGTTTGTAACCATCATCCTGCCTGTTGTGCTCACACTAGGGCGTCCCTGTGATCATCTGCAACCCTGAGGATGTAGACGTTCTCATGGAAGAGAACAATAACTCGTCGCAGTCTGCCCAGAACCAAAAAGTAGGGCAGGAGGCTGATAGCAAAAGACAGAGGACAATCGAGGTCCCACAAATGATAGACTGCTTGCAGGGGATCCTCAGTATCATCCCCATGCAGCTTCTGTCTATGCATATCGCAGAGTTGAGAGGACACGATGTAAGAACCCAGGTCGGGGGGATGGGGTGGGGTGTGGAGAGGGACACTGGGGTTTGTTCTGCGGTGCTTTTGTTTCCCTTTCATGCTGACACAATATACACCACCTCTTATGTAGTGTCTGTGGCTTTCACATCCTTTAACACGTGTGTATACTTCTCATAGCTGCATGCTTTGAAGTATGCTTATGTAATATCTTGTTTTGCTCCAAGTATTTCCGTTCTTGATTCTCTTTTGGCTTCAATATAATGTATTCTCACTTTCAAAACCTTAGTTCAGCGCGCTCATATGACCTTATGCAGTTGCGGGCGCTATAAATTTATAAAACTCTTACTAAGCTAAACTACAAGCATTGATTCTTGGGGGGGAGAGGAATCTTGGCGTTATGAAACAGTTACGGGTTCCCGCATGAATAGGACATCTGTAATTGAAAAAGGTGTGGCGTTTGTTAATGAAAACTCGAATGTTACAGTTAAAAAAGTGTGGAGATTTTTTAATTTTTATGTCACCCTGCACAGATGTTGTTTCAAATGCTATGAAAATAAGTTCCGACAGTTCTGTTTCTTTCTCTGTCTCACCTCAGCAAAATTCAGGTCTTGTTGGTGTGCATTAAAGATAAAGGATGAAACAAGAAAGTAAAGTGAAATTTGTGCTGACCCATGCATTTATACAGAGCTCTTCTCTTTTCCTGAGGGGTGGGGGTGAGCTACAGCATACCAATCTGTTAGCTGCCTTAACTCAATCATTCACATATTTTTATCTCTGCCAACTACCTACTACCCATTTATGGCTAAGCGAAATGATAAAATTAAAATTCCTCAAAATTGATTGTCCTCCCTGGCTGAGCTGGACTTGAACCTTCAATCTTACAATTATAAGTCAGATGCCTTCACCACTTGACTAGAACATCCCCAAAAGGCTATGTGGAATTGACTGACGATGTAGCTGAATACAACCGTCAAGTTCTCTTACTCCTAACCTACTGCCCCTCCCAATTTCATCTATATATCCTTTTACCCCCCATAGAAAAAAGTGTCTAACTGGTTTATGTCTATCGCTGTACTCTGTTTTCTTCATGTATACACTCCTCTTTCAGGAATATAATTCAGGAAACCAACTGGTTCTCCAGTGGTCCCTACCTGTAGACTTCTCTGTTTTATTGTTTTTTTCCAAACATAACCCTGTAATCTGTCCTTTCACCCAGTCGTGAACTCAACTCGGTTGTACTCTAACAATCGCAACAGATCTTGTGCTATCAGCAGCAAGTGCTACCTGTACTTTGTGTACAAGACAAGCCAAAAATACAAGTTGCAAGTTTATTCATTGGCAGAAAGATCACGTGGCAGTGGGAAGATAAAGCCTAATCGACAATGTGAAGATTCGTCTTCCGTAAAGCGTCTACTTTCTAATGGAAGAATGGATTAAATTTTTTGCCACTAGCGTTTTCTGTTTTATGTCTTTTGCTTCTCCAAAATGAACAGTAGTGTTCAGTGGTACTAAAGAGTATTTTATTTCCCACCTTTCTCTCTGGTGGATGAAAACACATGAACAGCTCACTCGAAATAATCAAGGGAACATATAAATAGTGTTAAAAATTGTATGAAAGGTTATAAAAGAAATTAGTTGATATGTTCTGGTTTTGCTGGTCCTTTGTCTCAACAACCTCTGAGTTGTATTGACTCTTTTGACGCCTGAGGCCAGTGTTTGGGTGTAGTTGACTGCATGTTTTGGGCAACTTTTGCTAACCGAATAACAGTAATGTGTGGAGGGCGAGGTGTTGGGCTCATCAATTGATGTACTAAAATTTTCTGTTTAGTCTATATGGGCATGTGGTCCTGGCAAATTTCTCCTGGGCATGAGTAGTTCTGCATGTTTTATATATTCTGTACCACCCTTCTGTGTGTACATGTTCATTTTTTGAGTTACTCACTCTGGGTTGGGATCACTGTACAGTTTTTTGTTCTTGCTTTGTTTTGTTTCATAAATACTTCTGCGTTTGCTTCTTGTGGATTTTGTGTGAAGCTCACTAACAAAAAAAGCTAGTCAATATGTCAGCTTGCATCAGTTGGCTCGCAAGTTGAGCTTGTCGATTTTGCTGAGCTTTTCCTTTTTCAGGATTGGGTTAATGCGGAGCCATGGACTTACAAGAACCCAACGTGCCCTCTATTTCTGCTTACTTTTAACTTTAAAATTTCAGCATAAAAAAGCAACTTTTTTTTTCTCTTTTCAACGAATTTCCAGGGAAGGCCAATTATCATTTGTAACGCCAACGATCTTGAAACGCAGGCTTTGGCCTATAAATTCCTAGATGTGCCTCATGCGGTGGATTGCCTACAGGGCATCCTGGCAGTTATTCCCATGCAGCTGCTCTCCTACCACACGGCTGTGCTCAGAGGATACGATGTAAGCCTTTGCACTGGGGACTTGGGACATGTGCCCTTCCCCCATCCTTCCTTTGCGTCCTCCTCCTCCCTACACCCTCCCTCCCCCCTTAAAAAAACAAAGACTCCAAACTTTCTGTGGTCCCTCAAAGCTGGACTGAGAGTTTTCAGGTGTTCAATGTACCTCGTCATGGACAACAGACTATTCCATGTTTTCACTTCAGGCATATTCAGTTTTTAGTGGGGTCCTTTTTGTTAGTGTTACAGTTCATCAACCTTTAAGCAAGGTGTCATGTACATGTAAGGCTTATAGATGTAAGGGAAAAATCCGAAGCAAAAAAATCTTTGCATATTTTTGCTTTGAAATATGAATAGAAAATAACTCTTTGGTTAGGGGGGGGGTGCGATTTAGCTTCTTTCCGGCAAAGATTTTTCCCACGGCTAACTTGCAAGAATTTCAAGGTTATTTTCATTAGTTTAGGCCAAAAGATTTGATGTGACTATGTACTGAGATCGGTTCAGACTAACAACAAAGCTTATTTTCCTGTATTTCATTTTATTTTTCAAGCTATAACTTGAAAATTACAGCTTTAAAACGTTTGTAAAAGTCCATTTCCATTTGCTTGAGCTGGTATGGATCAACATTACGTGCATTTCATTTTCCACAAGAACCAAATACCTTGTAGTGTGACTGAATTAATAAGACCTCTTTCATTCCTTAAATGTAATTAATTTTCCATTTAACTTCTTGGGACCAATTAGTTTCTATCTGAAAGACTAAAGAAATCAAAGCTATCCTATCTCTCATGTTACATCACCGAGTACTAACACGAAGCTTGTTTGGGTCAAGTTGTATTTTTGTATGTCAAGTAGACACTTTTGCAACTTGTGCTTGTAGCTTTGCTTTTTCAGGGGCTTTTATACATTAACTTGTGTCATGAGCGCAGTATGTGCAAAGGACAGAAAAGCCTCCAGTAGATGGTTGAAGGGCGCCACTGATAGGCCCTACTTCAATAATACTCCACTGATGTATATATAATATATATATATGTCTATCTTGTTTTTTACTTGCTACTAGGTGACCAACTTCATTTAGATGAGCTTCCTTTTTATATATATCAAACTTTAAAAAGCTTTGCTTAGGTTAAATATAGTCTGTAAAAGAATTAGGTACTTTTGAAAGTGTTGCAAAGTCGGGGATAATACTTTTTTCTTCTTTTCTTGCTGTCTTTCTCTATCCACATGTATCGTTCTTAGTTGTTGGTGTTGCTAATGTTTTTGTTACCGTTCCTATGTTGATTTGTTCTTGTTTATTATTCACGGGGTATTTATCGAGTGAGTAGATAAAAGTAAAAGGCATAGTGGAAGAATACAATTTCATGCTAGCTTGTGTCCTTTTGTTGTTTTGCATTTCCTCCTCTCCTTTATCCAGCACCATGTTGTTGGGTTGGGTTTTTTTTAGAAGGCTCAAATGTACTATTGTGGTAATGTCTTTCCAGAAAGTTGTGAAATCAACATCCTCAAAATTGTAACTTGGTACGAAGGAAGTAAATTTGATTTGAATAAGAGAAGAACAAAATTTTTATGAAGTAGATTGAAATTTTATGGTATCACTTGGAAAGATAAATAATGCAAACCTGCTTAATGTGTTAAAAATACGCTGAAAAGAATATGGAAATACACTGAAAAGAATATGGATAAACTTTGAAAGGAATATGGATTACTGGCACTTTGGTACTTGGTTTTTGTTCACCACAAGATTCTCATTCAATTTGGTGGCACATTAAAGCAATTCATGGAAATGGTCTTTGAGCAGTATTTAGCAAAGGACATTCTGATCAATTTCTTCATCATCACCCAATTCTGTTGTTTACGCACCTTCTGTTTCTCATTGTCCTGTGGTGAGAAGGCAATTATTCTTTCATTATCCGTCAACAAATGTACTCAAATTTGGCTCTGTACTTTATGAAATGATAAATACTTAATCCCCTTTTCTTTCTTGTGAGTTTGATGGGAAAAGGGAAGTAGGGGAAACAAAGATTGTGTAGTAGAGAATCTTTGGGGGAAGGGCGAGAAAGATATCTCTTTTCATGAACACACCCTTACTCAACACATAGATGCCATATTTGTGTTTTCAAGCCCCCTTTCTAGACACACATAAACTCATATGCACACACACAAACACACACACACTCCCACATACACTCACCTATAAGCTTTTGCTGAGAATTTGATTTTTACTTGCATTGTTTAAAACACCAGTGTCAATCTTTAAAAATTCCCCTTCTGTACAAAGGTGTTCATTTTTCCTGTTGTAAACTTGCATCTCAAATTTCAGTATTGGAAACATTTAATTTAAGTTTGTGTAATGCTTCTTAGGTTGAAAAATTACTTACAAAGTTTTATGCTGTATATGTGTGCCATGAATAATGTTGAGCTGGTGCTCATCCTCTGTATGTTGATCCACTGAGTTCTCAATGTCCAAACACAGGTTGACTGTCCCAGGAACTTGGCCAAGTCTGTCACTGTGGAGTAACTCAGCACAACTGTGAGTATTATTTTGATACAAATTACACTCACAAACGAATGCTTTATTAGTATTGCCTTTTGGGTGTTGTCTGACCATTTTAAAAACAACATCCACGATACAGCTTTGACTAGGTGGTAAACACAGCAGAAGTGGAGTGCATACATGCTTTACACAATAGGTGTACTTTTGTGCAGATTTTTTCCATTATTTTTTAAATTGTATGTATTGTATTTTCATTGTTCGTAACCAAATGGCTCTGACAGTTCTGGAGCTATGAAAAAGAGAAGTAGAGCTCTGTGACTGGTTTCTTAGCTTCTTTTTTAATGCATCTACTGAAGCTGATTTGATGATCTGGAAAGTTTTGATTGTTGCAGTAGCCTTATACTCTGACACCCTCATTGTTGCATCAGTCACAACCAACAGTCTATGTATAATTACGACCTTCATAGAGTAAGATTGAGACTTCAGCTGAGGAAGCCTTCAGAGTAAAACATTGTTTGTGTACAGCCTAGGGTAAAATTATTTTAGGACTTCTATTTCCGTGATTTTGCTGTTAGTCTGTATCATTCAAATCCATCTGTAATGGGATTAGCCCGCTTCTTTTTGCTGTTAATGTTCTCCTTATTCGTTGCCATGAAAACCATAGTGTTTGTCATGTTGGCTCATCAAGTGCTACTGTTTGGGACAGTCATTTCAGCGGATGATGCCCCTTTGACTGTGCCTCATTGTTATCCTGTTACAGCAATTGTCTTAACAACACTAACATTGGACTCTTCCTTCCAAATCATGACTTTGTCTATTTTCAGTAATACATTAGGAACCGTTTGTGGAGCTTGCTCGCTGTTCTCTCAACATTAAATTTAAGGTTCCATTTTTAGGGAAATTTCCTTAGTTCCAGAGATGGAGTACATATATTGTAGAATTGTCAGCTTTGATTTATGTTCATTCTGTCCAATTCTTTTCTCCCTTCCCTCTGAAATGACTTTTTGCATCTAGTACATGAAGTAGACTGTTGGAACAAAAATTTACCCCCCCAAAAAACAAAAAAACCCATTTCCAATAAGTTTCAGAAAGTTAGCTAAAGTTAGATGACATCCCCATGTGTTAGATATGTCTGTGTGTGTGTGTATGTTTTTTAACCTGTACATACTCCCCTTTGCTCTCCGCAGCAGCTGTTGAAGAGCAGTTTGTCAGGCTGTTGTGGACCAGTTTATCACGGCACGGTATTGTGTTCACCTGGGAGCCTCTGGCTCTTTTCTTGAGGACTGCTGAATACTGGCACTTATCTGCTGAACTGCTTTGGAATCTTAACATACTGGAGGACACTTGCAAGTCACCTCTGGAGCTTTTACTAATGATCGGCTGAACTTTAGAAAGAAATATATGTAGATCTACAGATGAAAATCATCATACAGGTTCTTATTTGTTATGTTGTTGTTTTTATTATTGGGATTTAAAAAAACAAAAAAACTTCGCTTTCAACATTCCCTTGAAATTCAATTTTGGGGAGAAAGAGGAGAATATGATTTTTTATAACATAAAAAATTTTCTGCGCCATCAATATAAATGTATTCTGTAAGACATTATTTGAGATTCTGTTGAGAAAAATTATAAAGCCAATTGTTTGTATATACTATATATATAAATATATATATAACATATTGTAATCTATTATATTGATCAATGGATTTCATTTGTTGCCTCATTCATAGGTCGTATGTGCAACTGATCTCATCAGTTTGTCATCAAAACCTCATGTTATCTATGTAGATGTGGAGGTAAGCTAAATTGTTTCTATGAAGCTTTGACATCTGTGTGTTGAGGGAAGGCTGGTAGATTGTGAAGACAGAAGATTACTGTTGGAAGAGCCCCCGCTCTGTCCACCCCCACCCCACTTCCATCCCTGACCCCACCCCTGTCTGTTCTTGCTAGTGTTATAGCCAATATCTCTTTACTGCAAGGGGGGGGGGCACGTTGGTTGTTACCATTGCTTGAGAGTGCTCCTCTACTTTTGTTTTTTTTCTTTTCCGATCTTCCAGTTCTGTTCTTAAACTTAAATATTATTTGGGAATGTTAACCCGACCCTTTTGGTTTTGTTATTGTTGGTTTATCCACCCACAGTCTTATTTTGCCTATCTGAAATTTGAAACTAGTCCTCATCTTGGGGTTCCTTCATCCTGGTTTTTTTGTACTCTAAACTTGTGATAACCTTGTAACAAAAGAATTATATATTGACAATGAGATAATTGTGATGCAGGAATTCTTCAACGTTGAATGCTCTTCCCCTGTTGTGTGTGAGGAGTTCACTATTTACTCTATGCAAATCTTCATGTAGTCGCACATGACCTCTTCAGTCCATGGCGCCTGGGATGTAAAATCAGCAATGTTTTCTTTTCATCCTATGACTTTCATACGCTTGGGTCAGGATTCTCATGTAGTTTAGTCTCACATCCATGACGTTCAAAAAGGATTTCATATTGCATGTCAAGGAAAATACTGTGCTGTAATTCGCATTTTTTAGTCCGTTTGGCTGTCAATGTAAAAAAGTGTGATAGCAGTTTTGTAAAGCTTTGAATTTTGTACAAGCAGTGAATCTGTTACGTAATCCATCTGTTTTTCCACTTCGTTTTAATGAAGAGGAAGTTCATAATTTATAATTTTGATAACAGTTTTTGAAAAATTGAGAGAAAGATTGCACATTCCTTGAACTTTGTTGCTGGGTATTACCTCAAAAAAAAAAATGAACTCAAGGGTCACCAAGAGCAGAGGTTGTGTCCTTTATGTTTTCTTAGTTTGGATGTACAGTCTTAATGGCTCTGTATAGACCAGTCCCAAGTGGTACTGGTTTGCTGCAGAAATTTGTGAATACTTTTAAAGTGATCAGTGAGGTTGCTGCATTTTTGCACTCTGCTCATTCTTGTCACAAAAAAGGCATAAAATTGTTCACTAATCTTAGATGATATATTAATACACATTTTATTTAATTTTTATGATTCTTTTACCATGATGATATGTATATTTTATTTTTATTTGTTTAAAGGCTGGGCTTTAATTTCAGCTTTCCTGCCATAGTTGTTTAGTTTGCTCAAAGGATATTTAAAGTTTTTTTCTGAAAGTGAAATTGCCAAAGGAGTTGTTTGTCTTTTCCTTTTTATTAGATGAGAATTTAAGCTGTTTTGGAATTTGTGTAGTTCTTTAAGCAGTGAGAGCAAATAGAAAGGTTTTGTTTTGTCAACTGTTTTGCCTTTGTCCTATGATGAAATGGCATTGTTATGAAGTTCTGCTGGTACAAACAAATTGTTTGATGGCTCAAAGGTAAGTGAGCTGGAAATAATAATCTAGCATAAGGACTGTTAAATTGTTCTTTTTCAAAAGGTAATTTCAAAAGTGTAATAATTTAGATTTTCCAATAAAAACGAAGTTACAAGATTATGCAATCAGTTCTAAATAATTACGTACATTAATATGTGATGTTTTGGCGACATAGTAGGTTCAATGCTACTCATTATCTGACTGCACTGAAGATATCTTGAGTGAAAAAAGGTAATCTCTTAGCATGAGTGAAAACACTTCACTTTTCTATGACAGAATATTTGAAAATGAGTGTACCGGTATAAGAAATCCTTCCGCTTAAGTTTATTGAAGCAGATTATTGTTTGCATTCTAAATGAACCATGTGACTGATAGGAACAGTGTTGCTGTTTAACTTCATGTTGAAAAAACAAACAAAAAACAGTTGTCTAAAATGTAAACAATGAACAACTATGTGAGGGGAAGAAGGGCTCTGCTTTCACGGCTCGTGGAGAGCACTTGGAACACAAACAACCTGGCCTAGAATAATTGAAGGCTAATGATTTTTTTAAAAATCTTCCTTACTGTCAACAGACTTAGGCGTAGAAAAAGCTTTTTGATGGTATGGTAATATGTTCCCCTTTATTTTTATTTTATATTCTCTTTCAGCCTTTATTATAGTTTGTAAAAAAAAAAATTGATTTCTTTCAACCTGTCTGTACTCACAGCTGTGAGTATTGTCACATCTGACAGTCCTGTGAAATTACCAAGTTCTTCGTGAGTTAAAAATTAACCTCTGGTGGACAGGGAGTTGAGTAAAACTGGAACGGGGAGATAGATAATTGTAACCAGTATTATTAAGTGAACATCATTGTTAAGTTTATCAGTTTCATCTTCTTGATCTGACGTTTTTTGCCACAAATCCATTTCATTATGATTCTGCTACATTGTCATGGTGAATTGTATACCTGGTTACATTTTCCTTACCTTTTGTTGTGTTTATTATTTATACTTTTCGTTGTGATATGAATTGAACACTTACTGCTAATTGTTATGTTGATGAGGTCAATCAAGGCATTTGAAATCCAAGTTCTTTTACAGTAAATTATAAATAAGTAGGCCTATCATGGAATTGTGAATCATGCAGTTGTTTAATCAGTAGGACAAATCTGTTTGGAGAATGAAAGATTACAATGCTCTACTTTGGTCAGAGGTTGGAGTCAATATGCTTCAAATCAGTCATAACATGGATTTAGGAACCAAGGCAAGGGAATGTACAAGGGAAAGAAGAGGGACATCTAATTTACCGAAAGATTTGAAGTCTGTGGGATAAAACTCAAAGCTGACAATCAAACACAAAGTGGCACTGTCGGAGTGTACAAGTACAACTCCATGTGTTGCACCATCGAGCTCCTAAACACTCCTGGAACAATTGTACCAACCAGATGATGTAGTTTCTCCTACTTATCTTATTTTCAGGAGAGCTTTTGTTCCAGTGTGCTTCTGTGCACTAAAAATGTGGCCTTATAGTGGTATTATCAACAGTGGTGTAAATTGCTAGCTTATTATAATAAATTAAGAAAGATGCGACTTGAATATTATAAAATTATTAATTCCTGGAAGTTGGTGCACACTGGACTTTGCTCAAAGTAGTCTCTGATATCATTTCCAGGTATGATGTGGATGGTTGGAGGATGTTATTTGAATGTGCTTTTTCTCTCCTTTCCCTCTGTAGTTTCAACCTGTCTTTATTGCCTGCTCTAAATGACCTATACTCTGTTGATGCGATTCTTTTTACTGAAACCAAACAGAGTATGACGATACTTTTGTGTGTTCCATGGAAAAAAAATAGGTCAAAAGTTTGAAAATTAATTTCACAATTAAACGTTTTTGTTGGTCAACTTAACATTACATTGTATCAGTAAAAGTTCCCCAAGGAACTACTTTTTTGATCAAGAACTTTTGACAAATCTTTGAAAAATGCATTTGTTGTTGGGTTTTTTCTACTTACGGTTGCATACCAAAAAGGAAATACTGAATATTAGTACATGTATTACCAAAGTTACTGATGACAACCTCTATTGCTTAATTAATACTGATAGTCTTCATTCAGCACTTGAGATATAATTTGAAATCTGTGGTCCGTTCTCTTTTGCCTGGCCTTTTTCCATTTTCTCATACCAAAGCAGTGTTCACACAGGATGTGAAATTGTAATGTAGTTGAGCCAAAGGTATAACTCATTTTGTTTGCTCCACCGATCTAGCGCTAGTAATGATTATATTGTGAAACTGTTGTGATAATTTACATATCAGTGTAAATCTGAGACTTGTGGAATTACTCAACGCTGTCTAATTTTGTCAGATATGAATTTCATTTTTGTTTTTAAAACATGCAACGAATTTAATCAGTTTCAAATTGGTCATTCATCATACCAATTTTATGTGTTCATGCCATCAGTGTGATTTCTTCTTTAAACCATGTTTGTTGATAAAAGAATGAAAAATGACAGATGTGAGAATGAAATGATTCCTTTTGTGAGTTTGTCAGAGCAAAAGCCTGAGTCTTCTGTCTTTGTATGGAAGAACTTTATTATTTACAATTATTACTAAACCACTGCATGAGACTTCATTAAATTTTTAACATTTTAAATTTGATTTGGGCTGTAATTTTTTTTATTTTGTTTGGTCTTATTTTCTTTTTTCTCCTAACTTTTTGGTTCTTTTTTATTTTGTTACATTATTATAATCATCTTAGATGCTAGCAGTGTACACTATGACAAGCTCTTTGTTGTTTTGGAAAGATACACAAAAGATTTCAATGTATTCTGATTAATAATGCATTTTATGCTGTTGTGACAGGTTTCCAAAACCATATCAATCACAGTCTGTTTACCTCTGCACTTGTCTGTAAATGAGATTGATGATATTTAGATAACTGCTATAGTGGGTGTCAAAGAAATGGTTTTGTTCCGGTGAAAAAGAAATATATATAGGTAGTTCTACAAAGCTTTATTTGTTGATAGACCCTCAATTTTGCCTTCACCATAACTTAATTGTGTCCGCATAAGGCATCCATGTTCCGACGGAAGATTAAAGAAATCTATACGTACTACTATTATGTTTGTGACACATGTGAAAAATAGTTTTGACAATTTGGTTCTACCTCATCCACTGAAAGCTTCTCTCAAGACAAGATCCTGTTCCAGTAATTAATTTCTTTCGGGGCCGTGTTGTTTTAAATGATTGTGAATTTTCTCAATGATGTATGCTACACTGCATCAGATCCGTATGCTATTTATAATTTAATCGTTGTAGTTGCAGCCAGTGATAAAGTGATAAAACTTAGTTTCAGAAAAACTTGACAGTGATTCGAGTTCTGTTCATAACTTAAAAATTGTAGAAAATTGCAGTGCTATTTATTTTTCTTATGACGTGCTCCATTGACCAAAGGGAATTTTGTTGGTGGTAAAGAGGTCAAGATTAAATTGATGTCTCAACCCACTCACATCTTAGCCAAAAAAATTCTGAAGAAGAGTAGTGTTTCCTTTGCACTCTCCATATTGCAGATGCATATTACCTATCCCAATTTTACCAAACCGTGTCTTAATTCTTCTGAGGCATTTTGAGTTGGAACTTTTGAGGGATCTGTTGTAAAATCTTACGTGATTCATAATTTTTTTATCATGCACCGCACAATGACTGATGTCATCATACTTGTAGTTATATTGACTTTTTACATTAACTATGGTAAATGATGGTGGAAATATTGGTACTCATCATATTATGGTATTCATCCTTTTAAATGCTTTAATATTTTGGAAGGTTCGTGAAGTTTCAAAGTAAAAGGGAAATAATGGTAATATAAAATTTTAAAACTTATTTAGCATGCTGACAGTTCTATCATCAGTTTTGTGAGATGTTCATAACTTGTGGTAGTAAAAGGAAAGGGAACACCCATGTACTTTTCAAACTTAACTTACTTATCTGTTATTTCTCCCAGCTTTGCTCTGATTTTAGCAAATTTTTGTGAATGAAAATAAAGAGTTAAATGCGTGGTGTGAAAAATTGGTATAACTTAATGTAAGTATAAGCAGATTGCAGATTGTTTTGATGGGAACCTGACAAAATGATTGTGTGTACATGTTTAGTAAAGAAAGCCTATCATGACTAGATTTATTTGTACCGGTACTCATTGTCATGCATTATTTACAGGCTAATTTTAAAACAAAGAATTTGTGGGATCAAACTGTTCTGTAAATTTACATGTGTACACATTGTTTCCCTTTCATTGCTTGCTTTCCTATATTTCTCATCTTTGGTTTTCATTTTTGCCCTGGGATCAACCTTGTGTGTAGACACACAATCTTATGTTTTAATTGGGACAGGAATAAAGCTTGACTTGAAAAACATTTTTCTTTATGGTGTTGTTAATGATAATGATTCTTGCCTCGTGTGTGCCAAGTGGAGCTGCATCGAGTGTGTTGAGTGTTGTTTCTCTACAGCTCACCTGACTAGAGCGAGGGAGTAAAGTAAAGTAAATTGATGAGCACTGGTTGGCTGGAGATTCAATCAACCCTGCTCTCTTGACTCATTAGTACTAGTTAGTAGTACATGTAGTGATGTGTTTATTATAACATGTACATTGTTGTACATTGCAATTGCAGTGCTAAATGTGTGACTGGATGGTTTGTTTTTGCATTATATATATATATAGGGGGGCTCTCGTGGCCTAAAGGTTAAGGTGTTGGCCTCTCATTCAAAGGTCTCGGGTTCGAATCCGGGTAGCGACCAAAAAATTTTCTGCCCCCACCCCCTCACCTCCTTTGCCCCCTCCTCTG
>NW_004797462.1:944557-967357 GCF_000002075.1 Aplysia californica | reverse complement strand
GGGGGGCTCGTCACCTTTTGTCCATTTAAAAACAAATTTCTGTGTGGATTTTACTGTAAAACATTGATCAAAGTCAAAGGCGCAAAAAGTTTTAATTTGCAGTTTCCAAGGAATCTCAAGCTTTAGAGATAGAAAGTCACCATACTTTGGTGGCGATTTTCTCAGAAACCAGGTGACCTCCACCTCCTTCAATCGCAAATAACTCGACTTCTATTCAAGATAGATTAGTAATTTTCCATTGCAAGCAAGACAAATGAACAAGCTTTAAGATGATACCGTACATATAATAATAAATATACCAATAACTCCACGTGCCCCAAAAATGATGTGCACCTGATTCCACCACATGGCCCATTGTGACACATACGTATACAGTGGAACAAGGTCACCGGGCCTGACCTAAAATCTGGTTGAATCCTTTTGTTCGTTACAGCAAACATGAGGTTTTGTGTAGATAATTACAGGCACTTAGCAAGTAATGTATAAAAAGAAGTAAGAAGTGGTGCCTGAAATATTGTATGAGCTGTGCAAAAAAAGATGACCGATTCGTTCAAATGCACGCCTGTGTCATTTCGATTACATGCCAAAAAGTTCTGTTGCTGTGTAGAGCCTAGCACTAGCAGCATACGGCAACTTTTGATTCCATAGACCAGCGCACAATTCATAACGTAGGTCTACGTCAAGACTAGCTGCCCCGACACGCACACAGTCACACGTGTGCAGGCCGCCCTACCGACCCCGACACAATGACATGCTAGAGTAGACACGTGCGCGTGCCAACAAAGCATGTGTTGATATGAAAGAAGGCTGCTCATTTGCCAAATGCAATCGGCTAAGTGAATAATGGTTCACGATGCAGGTGCAATGGATGGTTTCCGGGAATAGATTATAAAGTTTGTTGTTGGAGAAAAATGAGGGAAGCCACATCTGTGGGGGCTGTTCTTCGTTGAATCCGAGTTCTTGTTGAATTTCGAGTTCCACTGTACAGCACAACAAGTCACCTCTTCTTGCACTGTCCCCCCTTTGTCATTCCAAAAGACCAGTGGCGGTGGGAGGACCAAAATTTGGGAGGGGCTTAGGTTGCTTCCAGTTCTTTACCACCAAATAGCAAGCAATAAGCACTAAACAGTGATTTTTCTATACTCACGGTGAGCCACGGCATTATGAGAACCATTCATTCAAACGAGAAGAGTTGCCTTTGTTTTCCATCTCTTTGTTCTTAGTTAAATTCTTGTTGATGGTGGGGACGAAGCCGATTCACCTCAGAAGTTCCTTTTTTTAGTTTTCATGTGATGAAAAAGTTGCCTTAAAAGTAGTTCGGCCTGATTTATAACTGTTAAATCTCAGCGGCACAAACACAAACATGCACACACAGCACTTCAAACATATAATACCTCTATGAACTGAATAAGGCTGTGTAGTCGAGAAAGTTGAACGCACCCAACAAAGAACCAATGAGCGCATACGCATCTGTGTCAGTGGGGGAAAGTGTGTCATAAACTTTCACCCTATTGTCAGGGCTAGGCCAGGAGAGCGTGAGCCCTCGGTACAGTGCACAGAATTCTACACTTGTAGTGTAGAATTCTGTGGTACAGTGTTATTTCCCCCTCCAGTCTTCTACCTTTTACAAGAAGTTTTGTTAAGGACGGTCTGTGGGGAAGGGCTCCCTAAAGACATTTGATTGGCCGTTGGGTTACTATGTAAACGGGGACAACAGTTATTGGATAAGCATGCAAGCCGCCAAGTTGACCACTCTGTGTCCCAAACATGGGCCAAGATAAGGGAAGATGATACAGTGGAACTCGGATTCAACGAGGTCGCCGGGCCTGATCTAAAATCTCGTTGAATCTAAGTGTTCGTTATAGCAAACATGAGGTTTTGTGTAGATAATTACAGGCACTGAGCAAGTAATGTGTAAAGAAAAGTAACAAATAGTGCCTGAAATGCCTGCATATTATGAGCTGTGTCAAAAATTTTTTTAAAAGGCCGATTCGTTCAAATGCACGCCTGTCATCTCGATTATTTTTCAAAAAAGTTATGTTGCTGTGTAGAGCCTAACATACGGCAACTTTTGATTCCATAGACTATAGACCAGTGCACAATTCATTACGTAGATCTACGTCAAGACAAGCTTATCATTGTAATAATGATCAGTTGCCGGGTGGGAGGTTAGAAGACTGCAACGCTCATCGCCCGGACCGCTAGAGCCCCCAAGCCTCCCCGATACGCACACACAGCCACCAGAGAGTTTACACGTGTGCAGGCCGCCCATCCGACCCCGACACACGCCAGAGTACTAGATACATGCGCGTGCCAACAACGCATGTGTTGGTATGAGTATGACAAAAGGCCGTTGATTGGTCGCATGCAATCGGTTGTTAAGTGAATAATGGTTCACGATGTAGGTGCAATGGATGGTTTCCGGGAATAGATCAAGTTTGTTGTGGGCAAGGAGATTAAAAGTAGTTCTAAACTCCTTGGTTGTGGAAGAAAAATGAGCGACGGGGGCTGTTCACCCTGGGAGCGATCTCGTCGAATCCGAGCTCGCTGATTTAAAATAAGTGCTCGTTGAATCCGGGGTATTTTTTATTATTTTAAAAAAGAAAAAAAAAGAGGAATCTATCTCCCCTCGTTGAATCCGAGTTCCACTGTAATGGAGCTTGGGGTACTTTATGGTGAACAGATTAATGTACACTTCTTAACTTCACATGTGCCCAAGTAGTAACTACATGTACTTCATATTCATAGTGAAAATGGCGGTAAACTGTTCTTTCAATTAAACTTTTTGTCTTCATGATAAAAGGGGGACACGGCGCTGTTTTAGTTTTAGTACATGTAGATCTATTTTATCTAATTGTTATTACTTCGGGAATATCCCGGTTCCATGTCTCCATTTTTATTCTTTGGAGATGTCTTTCCTTCACCATCCACGTGTACTCGTGTTGACAAGATTAATACGTCCTCAGTTTATTTTTAGACTTGCTCAAGTCTAGACACAAGAGTTGGCATCTCTGAAGAATTTGCAGCTCTTACTTTAGAACAGGAGTGTTTCGGTCCAACAATTAAGATCTGTACACCAGTCATTAACTAAAAAGAGAAAAAGCAAGATAGACATCACCAGCAGGACAATGTGCTACTTTATCCAGTATAATAAAAACGGCTCAACCGTCAAGGTCAGAGTATGACGATGACAAATGCATCCACAGAGTGGAATATTTCTCCAGTATAGAAGTAAAAGAATTTGAAGAAATAAAGGTTTTGTTTGTTTTAGTAGTATAGTAAGAGTTTTACAGCACTTGCAACACAATATGGTCATAATATAATAAGTGCCAAAGATTAGAGGTGTTACAACAAGAGAGTAACAAACACAAAAAAGGAGGGGAGATAAAGACAACAGATGTTTGATAGGAAAGAAGAAGCAAACCACACCAGAGCACCCGCCAACCACCCACTAAATAAAGGTTTAACGTCAAGATGACTTGTGGTTTCTGCTGGCAGATGAGACCAATTTTGGCAGAGAAAAGTTTGCCCCATTTTTAACACTTGTGGATGTGAGCAGCTTGCAGGCTTCTCTCTCTGTTTCACAGCAACTAATTACATTGCATGGGAGCACATATCTGACTTGGACAGTTAGTTTCACCAAAACAATACAACCTTTATAAATGTACTAGAAAAGGAAAACAGACTTGTGTACTTGGCTTACATTGAGGGTTGAAAACCTGATTCAAGGACAACACTAGCATTTATTTGTAGAGGGACAACTAGTTCTCTATTGCACACACATAACAAGAGTTGATTCTCAAAAGGGGAAGTTTATTTGTTGAGCATTTCCATCTGGTGATGTTGTGTCACACTCAGCTCATGTTGGCACTTACAGGTAGGGTTATTACTATTAGCAACCTGCCTTCTCTATGATCTATACTGTGTCAAAGGCGGTGTCAAACATTTATAACAAAATAAGATTACAAACACAGTTGGTTTTGTTGATTGCAAAGACTCAGCTTCAAACGTATTTCCAACTCTAGCAATCAGGGCTTTTATATTTTTAAACAACTAAATCTTCCAACAACACAGCTACATGGCGACAAACAATAAGGAAATTATACAAGAAACTCCTTGTTCACTTTTTTTTTTTTTAACTTTTATTTATACAGTCATCCAAACAGCAAAGTTCACTTGAGCTCCTTCACAGCCAAACCTGAGGAACAAAAGGAAAGAGCATTACAGCAAAATCAAAAGCATTTCTTATTCACAAAGAAACACACTAATTCATCAAAATTTCAAAGGCAAAATTCAATGAAGTTGGGGGGTAATTTAGAGTTTTCACTGTGGGTCTCAAATTCCCAGAAAACATGATAAAATCCCTTTTTTAAAACACTAACGCCTTCATTAAACACGGTCAGTTCTTGTTTCATCAGGCAGTTTCGGATCCCCTGGGACAAAAAGTAGCCCTAGATTTAGGTCAGTTGCCTATAATTAGACTTAGACACTGTTTGTAAACACTGCCATCTCTAGAAGGAAAAAAAATGAACGGAAAAAATATAGCTGAATGTGAATCTACAATTTATTTAGTTAAATACATCTAATGGAAGCAGTATGCAGAATGCATCTTATGACAAACAACGCTCGTCATTCTTGTGTGCTTCACAAGGTATAACGAACGCCGGACGTCACAGCAGCATCTTGGCTTCTTCAGTGTATAAGAACAAATGACAAAGAGCGAATACAGTAGTCTCCGCCTAAGATCCCGCTGTTTTAAGAAAACAGAATTTTTACTATACAAAAGTCACCCCCAAGATCCCGTCTGATTCACTCTGAAGGTCTACATTCGGCTAAGATCTCGCATTTCAGATCACAATCTGCGGAACAAAAACCCGGGCGGGACAGCCGATCAACCAAGAGTGAAAAGTTGAGATCAATAAACTGTCAGTCGTGTTGAAGATTAGCCACTATTGTGAATGTGATCACATACACGTAAAACTCGATGAAGCGATACAATGTTTGCCCCAGACGGGATCACACCGGGGTGTGAACTGACAGACACGTTTGTTTTCCCCGAACATCGCACTCACACCGGAGCCCCCCCCCCCCAAAACTTACATCACTCGCTAGGTGGGTAGGGCCTACACGTTCGCTCCAGACGGGATCACATTGAACTGTGAACTCTTCCCTGACCATTGCAGAAGTTGTCTCCACTCCCGAATTGGCGAGACATACTGAATTTTAATTGGTGTGTTCACAACGTAATGGTGTCTGTAACGACAAAGGCGGTTGGGGGCTCCGCTCGGTCAGAGATGGAAAGCTATAAATTTTCGACAGGTAAGTGGGAGGGGCAACTGGATAAGCGTAGATCTTGAGACTCATGATAGGATAATAAGTGAAAATGGCACGTCGTCATCCCACTATGCACTGTGATAGGTCATCAAGGTTAACCCCTCTTTGCTTGCCATACGTCATAAACCCACTAAGCGTTCATTTCAAAGCGGAGGGAGACCATTTTACCAATTGCGAGCCTTAGCATGGTTAACCATAGATTCTTCCCTGGGTTCGTCAGTTAAGACCCCGCATTTCCTAGCTCCCGAGCACCGGGATCTCAGGCGGAGACTACTGTATATGTCTTTTAGGTCACAAAGGGGTTGTTAATGATAAAGAAACATTTTCTGAAAGCTCAATGGCTTGGCAAAACTATAAACTGAAAAAAAAAATTTTTTACCCCAAAACTCTTCCGGTTTTATGAAATGGCTTTTTAGTTTAAAAGTTTTATTACGGCACTGGCAACACAATAAGGTCAAATAAGTGCCGAAGAATAGAGGTGGTACAAGAGAGTAATATACACAAAAAGAAGGAGAGATAAGGACGATAGATGTTTGATAGGAAAGAAAGAGCAAACCACAACAGAGCACCCAACAACCACCCACTTATGATATAGCTGATCGCATGACTGTTTACCCTTTTTTTAACAGATGGTGGAAGTAAACACTCCAAAGGGTGGCATTAAAATTTGACCAAAATGTAAAACCTTGTGGCTTTTGTTAAAGGCAAAACGAGCACAGCAAGTTACAATGAAATCATGAAATGAAAGACACCCCAGACTGCATCTGTTCTGAATCACTCATAATTTTTTTCAAAAAGAAATAAAATGAAATGGAATTGCAAGATGCACTCTACCAATTTACCCTTGATTCCAAATTTGCCCCTCAGGTCCAGATCTAATAATTCATCTCATGCTTCACTCAAAAGAAAAGGCATTGGTCGGTCTGAATCTAGTACCACACACATCATGTGCAACTGTCTCCCCGTTTCTATTCTTACTGTCCACAGAATTACACTTTCAAATGGAAAATAATTTTTTTAAAGGAACTTAAGAGGTCTTATGTTTCTTCTTAACCATAAACGATAGCACAATGTCCAGATCAGCCATCTGGGAGTGTTAACAGAGGTTCAGTATCCACAAATATCATAATGTAGTTGAGTCTCTAAAGTCTGTAGATTATAAAATGTGTCACAGCAAAGGACAAAACAACAATTCTACTCTCATTGTCATCATCCAATTCCAGGGAACAAAATGCTAGAAGCAATAAATTGGCAACAAAAAAGAACGTTACAACAGCACCAGCAATATTTTCCATTTCTGGCCAAAAAGACAGAGTAGCAAGCAAGCCCAGTGCTTCCACCAGCTGAAGCTGAAAAGTAAAGAAAATTCTGCCGGGAGTCCCCAGCAGGGACCAGGTACAGCTTCGCGGTGGGGGTTCAGGGGGTGAAGCCTCCGAAGAAATCGAAATTTAGTGCTTTTAGAGGGTTGAAAATGGCATTTGGGAGCCCGTTTCAAGAGACTGCCTGCAAACCATAACATTTATTTTTTCACCAACATTTTGTCTTGTTTGATTTCTTCACCAAGATCTGCATAATATATTTTTCCATTGATGGCAATGTTTGAAAGCAGGTTTCCCCTTCCATTGCTACTATAGTTCAATTAATTTGTCATCGCACCATTGATAGAAGGAAAACCAGGGAATAATGAATAGATATGTATGTTCACAATACAGTTACCCCGCATATACCGTAATTTTCCTTAAATTTCACACCTGAATGTCGCATGTCACAACTTCGGAACACCACTTCGAATTATTCTTGACTTTAGTAGTTTATGGTTGGTTTTAGCATAAATTTCTTTCATCGCGACCCTTATGGCATTCCCGTGCCGTAGAATCTTTGTATCGATCATTTCTCTAGATCTGGACACATTTGTAAAAAAGTTTTTTTCTGACAGTAATTTTCTGTCTGAGATTACAAGTCAATTTACTTTTCCTGCCGTGGCAACAATCCGAAGATTGTCTATGACGGAAAGAATGAATGATAGAAAGGAAGAAATTGCCACAAAAAGTTCGCCAGATTTTGATCAATCCACAGGTAAAAATGTACTGCCGACAAGCCCGCAATGAATGCAAGGGGCACAGCGGAATAATGGCCAATTGCAGGAAATGCGCAATCTGGCAGGTTTTTAAAACATTAACTTATTGCCGAGAAAATTACCGTAAAAATCCGTAACTTATACTAGTACTAGACCTAGACAATACGAAGGCGAGTACGGATCTTTTGCTACGGAATTTCGGTAGTCCTACGCTGTCACAGCTTTTTACGGAGGGAGTTGATAATGATGGAAGAACAAGTACGGAACTGGCAGAAATTACTGAAGAGTGGAAGCACTGCATACCAAATACACTTGTCAGCATGAGAGACTACAAGAGTTATGACAAAGCTAACATTTTGAGAATGGCTGTTTACCTGGTGGGAGGGACTGTCTCAGTTTTTCTGCCTTCTCTGTATCCTGGATGACCAGTGTGTACAAGTATCGGCTACAGCGCACCTTGAACTTCACATTCTCCTTGTTCTTCTTGATTTTAACAGCTGGAGAGGTTAATCATACACAACAGTTAAGAATACTCAGATAAATGTATACCTTACCGATCTGATTCACCACTGTAACAATCATTGTTTATTACAAGTACAAGTAATAAAATCTGTAATTGTACTAGAAATCAAGAAACAATTAAATGAAATCAATTAGGCCCTATATTTTAGAGAAAATGTATTTTTCAATGAAAAACATTAATAAATAACAAGCAACATTTCTCACTATTGTAAGCAAGTCACAAAGTTGTATTCTTGTGTGATACAGAAACAATCTAAACAAGTTCCCTTATTAGTGGAAACTTTACTGTGAAATAAATTTTCCTCATGGAAATTTTCTGTACGATAAACAGCGAAACATAGAACTAGTTCTAAATATTTTTTGTTGATGCAGAAAAAAGGTGCAAAGTCCACTCACTCTGCTTTACAAGGTGAGCAAAATAATTTTTGGTCACTATACTATGTAATACTGGTTAGCAGAAAATCTAAAAGAGAATGAAAGTTGACACAATGGAACTCAGATACAAAGAAGTCGTGGGGCCTGGCCTTCAGTTTTGTTGAATGCAAGTGTTTGTTGTGGTGAATATGAGGCTTTTGGTAAATAATTATGGGCACCAAGCAAGAAACGTATGATGTATTCAGCTTTCTGAATCAAAAACATTTTGCTTTCAAATGAGAGGCATTTACGTTTCTTTGATACCAAAGAAAAGCTGGAATTATAACACCAAGAAACCCAGAAGTTTTTAATACAGACAAACCTGCTCTCACGACCACTTGTCCAAGACAACCATTTGAACAACTGAGCACTTCCCACTTCCTCTCCTTGCTTTTTTTTTTTTTAAATGACGACACTTCCAAACACAACAGCCTATCCAACATTGCAGCAACTGCTATATTTTATCAACCAAGTCATATATATTCTATTCACTTGTCATTATTGTTAGCCCCTCCTTTAAATATACTGTTTGCTGCTCACAGGCGAGATTAGTGGGCATTCCTACTGTTTACCCAAATGACCAGTCAGTAAAAAATTTTCAGAGGCAGATGGGCGAGGCGAGGCTTGCAAACCCTCATAATCCATGAGCACTTTCCACAATTGAACCATCCGCCGACCTCCTCATTTGATATACTTTTTAAAATGCAACACTCACAGCAGTCATGAGACTTCGATCATTGCACAAACAACAGAAACATTCAGACACTGGCAACAGCATAAACATAGAAATGTAAACCATGACTGTATGTGATAGAAAAACGCAGTGGCTACGTTCACGGCGCCCTGAATGCAGTTTGCAGGCGCTGCTGAGGCTACGTTCACGTCACTAAAGCTTCGTTTAGGGGGAGCGTCCACTGCCGGTATAAGTCAGCCAGTTTCAGTCAGTGACGTATATATCGTGTATTTAATATTTTGGCCTGCTTCAAGTGTTCCATGAGATGAAGGAAAAGGAAGAGCCCTTACAGAATTAAAGTCGGGATATGGAAAATTGGATACGGTACATGGGGAAACAAGAGGTGAGAGAACGGAAACAGAAGGTGGGATTCAGAAGATGGGACTGGTCATAAAATGTGTACAATAATGACTACATTGCACCGGGTCAGCCTGGGAACCGACGAAGAGAGAAATCGATAGGAATCAATTATTCTTATCATAATAACAAACACTCTCTCTCTCCCCCCCCCTCTATTTTTCTGTCTGTCGGTCTGTCTCTCCCTCCCTCGTTCTTCGCCACCCCCTCTCTCACAAACACACACACTGCCCACAGACAAATTTGCACGCTTTCACCTTGTGAGCGCTGGAACGCCTCCTTCCACCCCCGCCCCCCTTTAAAATAGGCATACCAATACACAACTCCCTTAACATTTTAAAAAGTCAATACTTACATTTAGCATCCTTCCTCCTGGCAGTCAGGAGAAAGTCTTTAATTTCTTGAATCTGTTTAGGCTGAAAAGAGAGAATCAAGAACAGAGTTACATAAGTTGATACAATTACTACAGTGCTGCACACAAAAAAATAATGCTCCAAGTTCTTTTGTCACTGTCACAACTTTCCTTTTACAGATAAAATGTCACGTAAATGATCTAGCAGCCTGGAAGTCAGGACCAAAAATAACCTTAATCAACAAGAGACATTCATCTGCTGAAAAGCGAGAATAAGATGTGGAAAAATCACACACAAAAAAACTAAAATATAATCATTTTTTTAAAATGCACTCACCATGTTTGGACTACTGCTTGCCTCTTGATACTGGGGACATAATAAATAAAAATTTATTAGCATGCAATAAAGTAATACAGAGAAGTAAACTGTTTTAAAAAATATGGTGGGGTTAAGTCTTAGATGAACGCCGCCGCTTTCCAGTAAAAAAAACAACAAACCCCACTATTCAACATTGCCTCATATTTCATAACAAGTAAGCCTATAATAAACTAGCTAAACCAGTGTCTAAAGACATCTGTTCAACAGTATTATTGGCTAATAGTGCGTGCGTGCCCGTGTTAACGCGTGTATTAAGATGAATTTGAGAATGGCATTATATTGCAAGGATCCGTCTCACGCACAGAGTTCTATTCTTAAGCTCTTTTCTTGTTCATTATCTGCGTTACACCATTTTGACTCTATATTATTTTAAATTCTTGTATGCTTGTGCGGTGGATTACCTCCTCTTGGTTAAGATTTGGGATTAGCATTCCCGTCCAGACCCTTAGGGTGCAATGTGTTATGGTGGTTACAACACACAACACTGACTACACACAGTACAAACGTAACATCATTCTTCATACAATGCAAATGCATAGTCTCTTTGGGTGTCGATACCATGCACTTAAACAATGGACGTTTTTAGCCCCTAGGGCCACCCACTGGGGGCCAGTACATTTCCCTTTCGCTGCTTACTCGGGAACTGTGCAGTCCCCTAACACTGTTTACTGTGGGACTGTTATTAATGTTTTATGACAAAACGCTCTGAACAAGAAAAAGCTGATTTCGAGACGTCAACGTTTTTAGATTTTAGGCATTAAAAATATTTCTCAATCTTTTTCAATTTTATTTTCAAAGACTTGAAGAATACCTTTTAAATTGAAGAATCCAGGATTCTACTTGGAGTAATACCCTTTAATATAGTATAATTCACTTATATTGACAGCCAATGTATCAACATATTTTCCATTTACGAAATTTTTCCTACAATATCTTCACTAAACAATTTCTCTTTTATCAACTTTTTTCTGCCCACTCTGCTTTATTGACATGCTTCCTGGGTACCTGGCTATGCCCACGAACTTAAATGGGGGGGAAAGCCACGTTAACGGTCAACGCCTTAGTACTTCCTTAAGTCAGCATACCCACCAAGCAGCCTATTCGACGCACGAGGCTTTAGTAGGTCATGTAGGGCCTACACAGTGTAGTCTCCAACACAGTACAGTGCCTCCCAGACGTGAGCGTCTCGTGCGCTGGGCATCATCTCCCCACCCCCATCCCATTCTCAGTCTGTCGCTGGCAAGTGCAACAGAGGGTTACAGTCAGTGAGTCAGTGCCTCGCCTTTCCATTTTTCACGGAAGCGGCCATAAACAGGTGTAACAAGGATGCTACAACAAAGTTTGCGCTAGTGTGAAGTGTGTGCCTCGCGTTGCTCGGTCTTTGGAACCGTAACTCCAACCCCTCCTCCCCTCTGCCTCTTGTTAGTTTCGAGAATCAAGGAAGCAACAAGCTTAAAAAAGTACTGATGTCTTTTTACCACTGACCTCCCCTTGTTTTTTCCTCTTTGGCTTTATAGTTTCATTTATTGAAATTTTCATATATCAACATCAAACCCACTTCCTAAAGCATGTCGATATAAGCGATTTGTTTCAATTTTCAAATCTTCAATGTTTAGTTTAAACATTACAGTCGAACCAGCCATGACGGCCACCTGTACAAACGGACACATTCCATTCCCCCCTTGCGCTTTTTCTATATAATTTAACTGTGTAAAACGGTCACCAGTCAAACACGGCTGCAATCACCAACTTCTGTCATCAACCCAGAGCTCAATTTATCTGCATCAGACAGCCATGCCCAACGCTTTGTCATAAATTTTGAATTCTGGAGAGAATCAAGACTGCAACAGATCCAAGACTATGGGATGAACAGAATGGTTTCCGGAAAAAAATCGCTCAACCACCGATCAGATTGCCACGTTGAGGATTATTGTGGAACAGTCCCTGGAGTGGAACTCCCAGCTGATCGTCAACTTCCTTGACTATGAGAAGGCTTTTGACAGGATAGACCGAGCAACACTATGGAAGATAATGAGACACCACGGAATCCCACAGAAGTTGGTGAACCTCATCAACAGCATGTACGAAGGGACAAGTTGCAGGGTTGTACATGATGGCCAGCTCACTGACAGCTTTGACATCAAGCCTGGTGTGAGACAGGGATGCTTACTATCACCGTTCCTCTTCATATTGGCAGTCGACTGGCTGATGAAGGAAACCACCAGAGGACATAGAAATGGTATGCAGTGGACACCATGGACACGGTTGGACGATCTGGATTGTGCAGACGACTTGGCGCTTCTGTCGCACACCCAGGAACAGATGCAAACAAAGACTTCAATATTAAACAGCCTATCTGAGTCTGTTGGATTGAGGATCCACCCCGGAAAGTCAAAGGTCCTAAGGACAGATGCACAACGAAAGGAGCAGGTCACAAAAGAAGGAAGGGCAGAAGAAAATGTTGAATCCTTCTGTTATCTTGGGAGTATAATAGAGAGGGAGGAATAAAGAAATAAAGTCCCGCATTGGAAAAGCACAGGCTGCTTTCATATCTTTGGATAGGATTTGGAGGACCAGAGATATCCCACTTCGAACAAAGCTGAGGATTTTCAATTCAAATGTCAAGTTGGTCCTGTTGTATGGATGTGAGACATGGAACGCATCACAGATATAAAGAGGATCCAGGTTTTCTTGAACAGGTGTCTAAGAAAGTTACTGAGGATCAGATGGACAGACAGGGTCACCAATGTGGAAGTGTTAAGGAAAACAAGACAGATCCCAGTCAAAGATATGGTAGGAAGAAGGCGGTGGCGATGGATTGGACATACTCTCAGGAAGTCAGGCAGCTGCATAACAAAGAAAGTTTTGGATTAGAACCCACAGGGTTAGAGATCAAGGGGAAGGCCGCGTGGAATCTGGAGAAGAATCACAGAAATCGATGTACAGAAAAGTGGGAAGACAGGGAATAACATCAAGAGGCTAGCCCAGGATAGAGAAAGTCAGTGGCCTATACCCTGGTGCAGGGTGAGAAAGGCAATGATGACAACTCATGCACAAATCGTATGTGAGGTGACGTGGTCACTGTTTCGTTTACTTTATACGTATCTGTAACAAAGTAACAATAGACGTGGACGCGAATTTGCGACAGGAGCGTCGCTCATTCTTTGAGTGGTTGCGACCAGTGTGTTCGTTTTACCATGGCACTCGGTCTTCGTCTTACATAATATTCCGTTTATTTTACCCTCGCACAAAATCAGTTTAGCATTAGTACGAGTTTTACAGCACTTGCAACACAATAAGGTCATAAATGTGCATAAGATTAGACGTGTTACAAGAGAGTAACAAACACAAAAAAGAAGGAGGGGAGATAAAGACGATAGATGTTTGAAAGGAAAAAAAGAAGCAAACCACACCAGAGCACCAGCCAACCGCCCAGTCCTGCACAAAATCAATAACACAAAGACAGCTAACCCAAAAACAACAAACTGTGATTGTTCTCAATAGAAATAGAAATGCTTTGGACCAATCGGGGGGTTACCCCACTGGGGTCCTCTGTTTTAACCCATAATTTAATATTTCACAGTTAACTCACTTGCGACTGGGCCCTTTCACCAGTCACAAGCGTTGAAGACTGGCGTTTTTGGGGGTATTTCCATAAATCACCACAACTCTCAGAATTACCCCATTGTAATCATTTTTTGACACAGTAGAGTAACATTCAAGCTTAATCTAATACAAAAAACTAAAGTTGTCTAAGTCCAATACTTTAATTTGTATGATTTTTTAAAAATTGGCATGAATTTGATTTTCCAAAAAATTTCCAGAGACTTGACAAGTAGAATGAAATTCACTGCAACAACAAAAATAAAAGTTCAAAGTGTTCTAGTTTGATTTGTATACATGTGCGAGTGTTTGGTGAAAATATAAAAGCTGGTCTGTGCATTGATTCAGACCCATACACTGAACTACATGAGACAGATGTACGGCACGACGTTGTGATTTCGTTGCGCGAAAAGCTACACCGGTACTAGTGCTAGATCTAGCCCTAGAACTACGACTCGGGCCGTGTTCGGGTACATATCCAGGATCCTAACTATTAGACACATCATATTCTGAGACACTAGAACTAGTAAAACGCACAGAAGTATTGAAAACAGCGAAATTATGCGATTCTTGTTCATGCGACTTTTTCGACCGTTACTACGACGCGACTGTCGGATTACTATCAGCTGTATAGAAAAAAACAAAGCGTGAGTTCCGGTCTGTTCAACCCCAGTTGGGGTCACTGTCCTTCACCTTCAATAACTTAAAAACTACCGGCCCCAGAGATACGAAACGAAGTCTAAGTAGCTCAGGCTTGGCCAAACAAGGGTACGAGGCGGGTCTCGCGATCCGTGCGTGATTTGTAGAGCGAAAAAAAAATCGAAGTGACTATTTCTCCGAACGTTCGGAGAAATAGTGCCGATCTTTATTTCTCCGAACGGTTTCCGGCCTTGTGATTTTTTGTCTATTTATTGCGAGAGTTCGGCGCCAACTTTCATTCTGCCTCTGGCCTCTGGTCTGGGAAGGAACACCGCATGGCAAGCCCGCCTACAGACAACCTTCAGTAACACCCACCACACACCCACCACCATCATGCACATCATGCACACACACTAACTAAACATGACCAGTGGGCAACTTTTGAACGTATGACGAGCTGAGCTGTGGACGGAGAGACAGTGTGAGTGAAAGAGCGGGTGAAAGGAAGAATGTGCGAGTGTATCCACAGGCGACAGCAACTACAAGACAAGACGACGACACCGACCCCCTGGCCTGGTCCACAACTCACGAAAGAAAGAAATGCAGCTCAGGCAGTGTTTTGCCTATATTATTGTCCATGGTATGGTTCGCAGGGTGCAAAGGAAAGAATATTTTCTTTGTGTGTGCCTGGAGGGAGGGGGTGGGGTATGAAGAAAGTCATGCGGACAGGGATGAGCCGCGGGAGAGAACACGGGAATTGAGCCTGAATTGAATGAATGAGGGAAACTGAAAGAGACGAACGACTCATGAGCCCTGGAGTGAATGGATCCTGTGTTTCTATTTTTGTATACTTTGAACTGTTACTGAATACAGGCTGAGTACATTGGTCGCAGCAGTGACAAACGCAGATGCCAGTTCTATGTGTCGTTATCAATAACCCTCCGTAGATCTAGATCTAGACAGCACACGAGTGAACACAACACATTACGTTTAAGAGCAGCACCCTTCATAGGCAACACGCCATATCTGTAGCGAAAAACTGTTTGGAATTGTAGCATTTCTTTATATAAATATTTACTGCGGACATTTTTTGGACCGCTTGAACCATATTGTATACGAACAATCTTTGGTAAGCTTATACTATAATTATAGATCTATATAATATCCGAAATTTGCGAGAAAGGATGTGATTTCAGAGTGTTCGGAGAAATAGTGCCCAGCTTTATTTTCCCGAACGTTCGGAGAAATAGTGCCGGCCAAAAAAAATTCCAAAGTTGGTCACGCAGGGCTTGTGAGACCCGCCGCCAGCGTCGCGGTGGGGCACGCAACTGTTGTGTGACCCGTCTGAAGTGAGTTAAAGTAAAAATTTATCCTATTAAGTATTAAGAACTAGAATCTATCAGATATTTCAAAAACTATTCATTTGCGACGGAAATAAAGTTGATATTCGTGTTCAGTGCATCAATATTTACTAGAAAATGGACAACTGGTAGCTAAGTGTGAGACGAGAGGGAAAGGAAAAAAATACCGTTAGATCTACTGGCACCAGCGCGGAAGACATCAAAAGACAAAAATAGATGGCGGATATACGTCATCTATATTCGGGCCAATCACAGAGGAGTGCAAGGCACTCGCTGCAGCTTCATGTAATTATATATCTGACAATCATTCAGTCAGTCACAGTCAGTGACAGTTTTTCACTCTTCATTCAGTCACATGCAGGGCGTAAACCCGGCTACGATTGGCTGAACCTGTGACCCAGGAATACATTAAGAGGCCTACGGCACGGTAGGCTACTCTTGGCACTTTCAACGACACCCTCCCTGTAACTCTAACCACCCTGTCTCTCTCTTTCCCAAGGTATGGTAACAAACGAAAAAGTCCCCAATTTGTAACATACTACAGTGGAGTCCACTTATAACGAGTCCTGGAATAACGAGAAGTCTGTTATAAGGACACTGTTATAAAACCCCGGAGCGAATGAGTGGGGAGGTTATGGCATGCACAGACAAGCAGAGAACGCATTATCATTATGATTGTGTGATAGGCCAGCCTAGTCTAGATTATCTAGGCCTACCATGCCTCTCATTTCTCCGATGCAGGGAAGGAGAGGTCACAGTGCTGTGATGATGGGATGGAGCAAATGTGTGACGTGCGCAAGTAGACGGAATGCACCACCCAGCGGGCGAGTTAGCCCCTTGTCTAGAGTCCTTTCTTTCTGCTGATCGCCAACGCCGAGCTAGTGCTAGAGAAAGAAACCTGATTCGATTTTTGATCAAATAAGACCAAGAGGTCGTGTTGAACAAAATCATCATCAGTGTCATCAGGGGAGATAACGAAAAGAAATAAACAGAACACCAGACTCATACTCATAGATTAGGCCTACATTATTGTTTCCCTTGAATTTATTGCTGGATCCTTTATAGGCTTTACAGAATCATCCTATAACGGACATTTCGCACTAGTCCCCTCCCTCTCGTCCTCGTTAAAACAGGATTCTATTGTACTAGAATTAGATCTAGACTCTTCTTCTTCTCCTCCTCCTCTTCGTCCCCCTGCTTCTTCTTTTCATCCTTCCCTCCTCCTTCTTCATTCCCACCCTCCATCTACACCTCCTCCTTTTCTTCTTCTTCTTCTATGAGCACTCGACCCGCTGTGAGAAGGCAGTCAAAGGCGTGAGACCGAAACCGGGAATTCCTAGAGTACCCACAGGTTCAGCCAATCGTAGCCCGGTTTACGCCCTGCATGTAGTCGCATGTCACTCAGTCTGCTTTCCGAGCGCCGAGCTGATGGATGGGATGGGGTGGACCCTGCCCCTGCCCCCCCCCCCCCCCCCCACACACACACCAGGCGTCCAGGAAATCTAAACTACTAAACCATCAGATTCACCGTTCAAATTTGAACCCGCAACCCAAGAGGTTAAACACAGTTTCAACACTCTTTATCCCTGGTCAGGATCTCCCGAAGAGTCCCCAATTATTCTCCTCTTTGGTAGCTTGACTACTGACACGCGAAACGTTACTTTCACTTTCGTCCAAACACAGCTCTTTCACTCTTGACACAGAGGCCGTTATGCCGAAGTCTAATGCTATAAGGGTACATTAGCTCTAAACTTTCTACCAGATAAAACAATATATTTGATAAACATCTTATGCAGGTAAATCATTTTATATAAATCAGATGTATAACCTTTGATTACAACAGATATTACTCGCACCCTATATTTCACCTACCAATATCAATAGAAGCCAAGAAGGAAAAGGAACCGGAAACTGGTGAATAAATAAGGCTCTTTTTGTTTTGTGGTTTGGCACGAAAGAAAACTATTTTATCTACAATAAATCTCAAAATATTTCTATCTCATTCTAGTAAAAATTAATTTTTAAAAATCATTTTTGAAGTATTTTTGAGATATTATGAGTGTAAATTATTTTTACCACATCTATTGTAACACTGTGATAGTCCAGTCCAATAAAAAAAAATATAGGCCTATTCGTCTCCTTCGCCGTGCAGGCCTGGCTGGGGGGATGCCTTGGCCAAAAGTTCAAACAGTCACAACAGTAAAGTTTCGACATGTTCGATTCCTTGCGTATTTATAAATTCGAAGTGAGAATACTCGAATTACTCGAGTGAGAAATGCAGGTTGATCGCGTTCGTGACTGACAGATAAGTCACAACCAAGGAGGTTATTATATAGTTGTTGTAAGGTCCTTGGTCACTACTAACCTCGTCAAATATCTTATTATAAGTTCAGCCACTCTTTTTCCTCCTTTGTATGTCTTTTGTTATTGATGTTCTTGTGAGTTTAAATAAAGACAATTGTTTCGATTTTTAACAACATGATACCGTATACTGAATGGACTCACTCAACATATACATTTTCTTTTCTTTCAGTGCCCTGTAGGATCATCTTTGAAAGTCTTGTTGATCTTGTTATTTGCTCATACCATCTCAGTTTGCGGGGGGGGTTCCACAGTGTTGAGAAGATCTTCAACGGCCCAATGGCATGCCTGATTCTAATTCTCACTTCCTTATTTGTAACATGATCTCTGTAGGAGATGCCCAAAAGTCTTCAGAAGCATCTCATTTCTGCAGCTTGCATCTTTCTTTCTAATGCTGCTACATGGGTCTATGTCTCCCAAACGTACAGGAAGATTGAAATGACCAAGAAATGCATCAGTCTGATTTTGTAACTGAGTGCAATTCTAGTCTTTCGGTCAGTTGGCACAATTTCTTATTCTGTTAGGGAATTAACAACCCCCGCGGCGCCCTCCACAGTCTCCTACTGCCTTGCAAGCCGATTCGGGAGAACCAAAGGCTAGAATGTTCACATTGCATCTGAGTATGGACATATGAACTTCCTCAATGGAGTCACTGTCCATGATGCATGATTCGAGAGGACTTGGTTCTACAAGTCTGTGACCAAGCCGGTTTTCGACTGTGGTCGACAGCTTTGGAGAGAGATTGGCTCCATCAGGCTTTTCTGTCCTAGATACATAGGATGAAAAAAGACAACCATTGTTTACACCGTATACCAGATCGGCCGTCGTTTGGGTCAACAAGGACCGCGCCTTTCATTGCACCTCAGCGTTAAGGTACTTAAATGTGCTACTGGTGATAACAAGAAACTACGTACCAGATCCGTTATCACTTGGAATGTGAGAACATTGAAAACACCTGGACAGTTGGTAGGACTTACATGTGAGATGAGTAGATACCGCTGGGGCGGTCTTGGACTCGGTGAGGCAAGTACGGTACCTACAATGTAGTCAATAAACTATATATTATTATTGTCGCAATTGGCCCTTGGGAAAGGCTGTCCGCCGGCCTATGCATAGAGTTGGGTAATGATAGGCGAAGGTGAAAACGGAGAGAAGCATAATAATCTTTATTTCTGCTTTATACATAGCATTAAAAAGTGAAAGCCCATTTATTAACAGATGTCCAACGCGAGTAATATCTAAATTTTGTGGTATTGTACTTTTGTCACCACATTTGACATTCTCGAATCTTTGTTCTCGAGCTTCGTTTACCAGTGGGAGATCTAGTATCGATTATCAGTATCGAATAGAAACAACCACATCTATTCGCTACTTGTATCAATACCAAGAAATTGAAATAAAACAGTCACACGATGTGAGTAACGAAACTTTACTGCTAATGTCATTTTCTCTTTTCATAACTCTTCTCATTGTTTGAATTATCTTTTGGTTGAAGAAACCTATCTTTGGTAAGGGATAAATGTGCACTTTGCTAGTCGAATGCAGATGCATTACTGTTCTGTTTATTGCACCGTCTATTCCCAACTGATGAGGGGTAAAACCTAATATCGATAGATTGGCGATTTTGTAGTTTCGTTCGTTAATTAAAGTCAAGAGTCAAGTGCCCCCCCCCCCTGACCTAATAATGGAGGGGGGGGGGGGGGGTGAATTTTATCCTAATTTAATGTTTTGCAGTTAGGTTGCATCCCTGCTCTTTTTGTAGCCTATTTCAAATAGTATTTTTGGTCATCAAGACTTCTGGATTTCTTCTCTGGATGTAAACAAATGGATCATGGACTTTAACGAATGGCTGGTGTTAGGAATGCGTACCGTTCAATAACACTGGACTGTTCGGGAAGCGTACGCGTCAATAACACTGGACTGTTCGGGAAGCGTACGCGTCAATAACACTGGACTGTTCGGGAAGGAAGCGTACGCGTCAATAACACTGGACTGTTCGGGAGGCGTACGTGTCAATAACACTGGACTGTTCAGGAAGCGTACTCGCTTCAATACGCTTCCACAGCACTACGAAATTATTGACCCGTGTTTTTGTGACATTGACACTCGTCCACAGTAGTATGAAAGATGTTTCAATTGTCCCTTGGAGATTGGAGAGAGAGAGAGAGAGAGAATGGGGTAAAACAGAGAGAGAGAGAGAGGGGGGGTGGAGGGAGAGAATGGGGTAAAAACAGAGAGAGACGGAGAGAAGGGGGGAGATAAAGAGAAGGGCGGGGGGGATGAGAAGTAGAAATAGACCTGCATGTTTGCCGACAATCGTCTAAAATCCGACAATCGCGACCCGACCCGCGAGCAGGTCGATGCTATCGCTAGGCCCACATGTATAGTCAATGTGCGAAGTACGAAGCCTGGCCGACTGCCAGCGCCCCCTTTTTCTCCCGTCGGCTTTGTTGGCACTTTCGTTTTCGTTCCGACTGCCGACGTCGGCGTTTCCGACATAATTGTTGGAACCTGAGTAGAAATACGAATACGAAAAAGTACGACGACCTAAATTATCTACTTTCAGTTTCGTGCTCGAGTGGCCATTTTGAATTTCGTTTGTTTACTGATTGTTCAGATCATTGTGGATTCTTTCAAGTCCGACTCACTTGTTCTACTTTAGATCTAGATTTATAGATCATTATAGACCTCAATGGAGGATTCATATTCCAATTCTATTGTGTCAAACCCTATTATAGGCTGTGCTGTAATATTAATGTTGGTAAAACGCATTGGTTACCAAACGCATTTTATCAGGTGCGTGAATTATTTACTAAGAGAATAAGGCCGTCGTTATTCGGACTCGAGTCTGAATAACATTTTTTCATATTCGGACTAGAGTCCGAATAAAAAAATTTCTTATTCGGACTCGGGTCTGGAAAAAAGGAAGTGTCTTCGTTCTATAGATCTAACGTTCAGTGCTTCCAATTTTCCGCCATTTTTTAGTTTCCCCCATACCTTATCTGCCGATCCAATGCCAGCCGCCTCATTGATACGCCCCCCCCCCTACGTTTCCCACTTTCTTTGTTGTAGAAAAAGGTAAAATTGAAGATTAGCAGACCACCTGGCATATTATCATTATGAGCTGTGTAAAAAAAAAAAAAAAAGACCGATTGGTTCAAATACACAAGCCTATGTCATATCGATTGTTTACCAAGAAAAAGTTGTGTTGCTGTGTAGAGCTGAGCATACGGCAACTTTTGATTCCATAGACCAGCGCACAATTCATTACGTATTCATTATGTAGATCTACGTCAAGACTAGCTTATTATATTGTAATAATGATCAGTTGCCAGGGGGAAAAAGACCGACGCTTATGCGACGTTCAAAGCCCGGACCGATAGTGCCCCCACCACCCTCCCCGACACGCACACAGCCACACGTGTGCAGGCTGCCCATCCGACCCCGACACATGCTAACGAGCCATCTTTAATTGCTTCTGATGACCTCTTGATAAATAAACATTTATTAGAAGCGCTATAACTTTTCAGGCCGGCCTCAAATTCATCATAAGATTAAAACTCGGCTCCTGCACAAAACGCCTTTTTGCTCGAAGTGATCCCGGTCTCTACCCAGCCTGAGGCGAGTCACGAGTGAGGCAGGACAGGAAGCCGGATTCACGAGTCACAGGAAGTCGGAAGTGATGTCATGCTGGACAAGAATCAGAGTCCGAATAACATTTTTTCATATTCGGACTCGAGTCCGAATAATCACTTCGTAGAATAAAGATCTAATCTAGACTCAGCTGAGTCCCTCTGTTCGGAATCGGATGCGGATTTCTCGTTCAAGGCCTATTCCTATTCACTTGTTCTACTAGATCTAGATCTAGATTTATTTAGATCACTAGATCTATAATATAACTTGATCTATTTGGAGGATTCATATATTCCAATTCTATTTAAATTGTATCAAACTCTTTATAGCAATGTAGACCATGCTCCTTGTTTGTTTTGGAGTGTGCTTTTTTTTTTTACTTGTGCTGGCCTTTTTACATGAGGGCTGTTGCAGGTTCTTTTTTGGGTTAGGCCTAGGAGTAGGGTTTGGGTTAGGGTTAGGTCTGTTCTTTATTGTGTTTGTTCGGGTGGTCGCTCGTTACTCGGAAGTCCCTCCTTTTATGACACCCACAATTTAAAAGCTCTTAAGTTATTGGGAGGGGAAGGGGGTGCGCAAAATTTTCAGACAATCTGGTTGAGGGTCACATGCAGGTCTAGTAGAAAGAAAGAAAGAAAGAGGGAGAGAGAGAGGAGGTGAGGCATTTGTTAAATTATAATAAGAATTGTCATTGATTCCTGTCAATTTTCTCTCTGCGTCGGTTCACAGGCTGACCCGGTGCAAAAACAGTCATTATTGTAGCCTGCACATCACACACACATAAAGTTGCCGTCATGCACAAACCTCCTAAGCGCCACTGACACTAAGGAGAAGCAAAAAAACTGATGAAATTCTCAACATTTTAAAAAACTTTTCAACTTTGTTCTAGAGTGAATCATTGATGACGGCTTGTGTGTATGTGTGTGTGTGTGTGTTTATGTGTGTGTGTGTGTGAGTGTGTGTGTGTGTGTGCTTCTTTCTTTCTCTCTCGATCTCTCCCCATCTGTCGAAAACACACACACACACACACACACACAT
>NW_004797462.1:913939-942640 GCF_000002075.1 Aplysia californica | reverse complement strand
ATGTCTTTTTTCATTGAGAAACACTCGCCCTCTCTCTCTCTCTCTCTCTCTCTCTCTCTCTCCTCTCTCGCTCTCCCTGTCATCTCTCTCTGGCTCTCTCTGTCATTTCTCTCTCTCTCTCTTTCTGTATGTGTGTGTGTGTGTGTGCGCACAAACACACACACATTCTTTTCCTCTCTGTATCTGTCTTTTTTCATTCAGAAATACACTCTCTCTCCCTCCCTCCCGACAAGACAGATCTAGAAAATTTAGATAAGATCAAGTCAGGAGTTCACGAGTCTCAATCCCAATCCATCTTTCCTCGACCAAGCACGCTGGAGAAATGAATGGGAAATGAAACACCGAACGAAAGACCTTGACTTTTGGGAACACCGAACGGCTTTGACTTTGAAAATATGTGCCCCTAACAGTCCAGTGTTAGGCGGGCGTACGCGTGCCTAACAACTTCCTTAACGAATTCATGACAGCACTAAACTGACTTCCGATAGTGGATATGACGCGGAACGGGAGTGCTTCTATAAAAATACCGGAAGATGGGGTTCTATCCCCCCTGACAAACTTTCAATGAAAAGATCTACCGGTCTGAGATTCTTCGGGAAGATTGAAAAATACAGGACCACTGGCATTATTGTGCGAGAATTGGGGGGGGGGGGGGGGTGGGGGGGGGGGGGGGGGGGGGGGGTGTCTCCCCCCTGACAAACCTTCAAGATAGAATCTAGATCTAGACTACCAGCCCGAAATTCTTTTGTTTTGAGAGAGATTAAAAGCTGGGGGAAAATCATGAATTCCTAAGGTTGTCGAGGCATAGGCAAAAGTTCAAAAGTAGTCCGAATCCACTGGTCTGGTATTCTTCAATCTTACTGATTCTTCATTGAGAGAGAATTAAAAACTGGGGAAAATCATGAATTCCTAAGGTTAAGACATAGATTCTAGATCAGGCAAAAGTAGGCTAGTCCCAATCCGCTGGTCCGGAATTTTTCAATCTTACCAAAAATTTAAATCAGTTTTACTTTATTATAACCTTATTTAAATAATTAACTGTAACATAGCTAAAAAATAATAAAAAGGAAGTGACTGTTTCTCAGAACGTTCAGGAAAATAAAGTCGAACTCTATTTCTCCGAATGGTTTCCGAATCTCGAGATTTTTTGGTTATAAAGCGAGATTTAGGCGTCATCCTTCATACTGCCATTCTGCGAGGACTGGGAAGAAGCATTTTTTGCATCGAATTCAATTCCTAGAGCTAGAGATTTTTAAATGTCTGAATATTCAGATACTTCAGTTGTGGTTTGGGCAACGTTCCCGGACTATACTTCGTTTGAAAATACCTTCAAAAGGTACTGCGAGAAAACAAGACTGCTTGACCTTAGCAGTAACCTATTTTGCATTTAGTCACCAAGCAAAAACTAAAATCCTTCAAGTAAAAAAAGAATCCCTCCATGCCGCTCCCCCCCGTTCACTCCTTACACACACACCGACACACACACATACACCTCACACACCACACCCGGGCCTCTCCATTCGTTTATTATCAACAAATCTCGAGGCAGAAACCGTTTGGAGAAATAGATTGCAAGTTAATTTTCCCGGACTTTCAGAGAAATAGAGCCAGCCTAATAATAATGGGAAACATCAAAATGACGTTGCGAAATGACAATCTGGCATTTCCGCTAGTCATCTACCGAAAGTCGTGCAGTCTCCCTGCCAATGTAAACAAACTCGTAGGGACCGCAGAAGGTAAGGATTACCTCTTGGTGCTTCTTTAGACAATTACGGGACTGGGATGAGTTCCGCAGAGGGCTGGCACTTACCTGACAACAATGTCCACTGAGCAAACTATACTTGGGTTAGGGTTCTTTCCTTTGACCTTTCCAAAATACTGAATTAACTGAACCTAACTTTTTTGTAAACCCAGCTCAAAGTATCCCCTCTTTTTTGTGTCTTGTTTGTCAGCCAGCCCTCAGTCTCTGTGAAACTCCTTTCGGGGGATTGGCCTTTCTATCCCCCTTTACATCAGCCCTCCACCCTGCCCCTCTTCCTCCCCTGCTTTGTGCCCCTTCATCTCCTCCCCCCCCCCTCCCCTACTGCGTTCCCTCTTTGAGCCTTTCCTAGTGCCTGTGGTTCTCCTGAGTAAACTGCATTTGCAAACCTTGCAGTCTCGAATTACTCCATTTGCTCCTCACAGTATCCATTTTTTGCAAACCTTGCAGTCTCGAATTACTCCCTTTGCAGTTCAGCGTCTTATTGAGTCCAGTCTCACGTAAGTGCTTAATTTATTGTGATGCTTACAAAACTTTAAACCATCCGGACTGAAACGGTCAGTCATTTGCACTGCGTTGCTGAACTTTGTTTGAACTTGCTTTTGTACGTAGGCCTACTCTTGGTCTTCTTCTTCTTCTTCAGTTTTTGTAGTGTACAGCATCAGAATCAATCTGGGCAGAAGAAGGGTGCTGCACAATCACAGACAACTGAACTGAACAGTTCTACAAGTTGTAAAGAAAATAATACGTAGGCCTAGCTGATTGAAGTAGATAAATAACTGCATTTTTATCAAAGTGAAAATTCAAATTTATAGCTTTGTTTTATCAGTGGATGTAACTTTAAAAATGTGTTTTTTCTTGTTTTCTCAGATTCCGAAATGAGTAACCAGTATGGAACGAACAAAAACCCACCTTGGGCTCGTCAAGGTAGGATTCATTTTTGTCACAACGCTGTTGAACCAGGTTCTCTTCAATTTTTGAGCATATATGTGGAGTTACTGATCTTTTTAAAAGTTGTTAATTCCCTTGCTTTTGTTGAAAATAGAGATACGTCAAGAAAGCACTGAGGTCGCGATATCTACTTGTACTAATTTTGGGAAGGGGGGGGGGGGTGTGTGGGAATCATGTTCTCTAATTTAGTAATCTCCAAAGTTTGAGCGAAAGGAAACCAGTCTGGAAATCTATGTTTGTCTCATCATCTGTGTTAATGATCATAAGTATACCTTGTGGATTTATAATATTTTCATCTGTCTTTAAAAAATTCTAAGTTGAAGTAAAACAACATTTTGTAACATAATTTAGCAGTTTGTCTTTGGAACTCTGTAATAAAAGAAAACAGATTTTTTGCTCATCATTTTATTTTATACTTTTATTTTTATTTAGTGAAATCCAGGTTATAACTTCTTTTTTAGGTTTAGAATTTGGTGTAAGTTAAATGTGCAAATGTTTCTAACTGTATTTTATAATGGCACCCATTTTATTTGTACTTTAGAAATGATGAGAGTTGTTAGTGTATTCTAGTGTAAACCAATTTCTTTGCAATGAAGCTTAGTATGAAAAGCAAATTATTTCTCGACATTATTTACAATATTTTTTCTTGTTTTTTTTGGTCTCCAAGAATTTACAAGTCAAATTGAGCCATGCTAGTTTGTTGTGAGATGTGTTTTCTTCATTTCTAGTTCAATAAGTAGTAGCACAGTACCTCTGTATCGTCTGATTTATCGGTGCTTATCATTTTCAGCTCAGAGTTTTGTTACTGTGTCACTTATTTAATCAATCCTTGTTATTTCCTTTTCAGAATTTAGTAACCAAAATGCTGGCATTATCCCTTCCAACGTCAGCTATCCGTATAACCATGCTCAGACACAATTTGCGCAGCAGCAGTTGGCTGCTACTGGGGTGAGTTTTGTCTGTCTCTTTCCTTGGTGTCCCACAACTTATGGCTTATAGCCATTGTCATTTCCCGACTTTTCGTTTCCATTATTTTAACATGTCCCCTAAACTTTCAGAAACGCAGTATTTTTCACAAACAGGACTCCCCTTTTCAGGCCAACTGAAGAGGTTCCTTGACCCTTTGGTTTTCTATCTTAAAGGGTATTTAAACCCTTGTTTTAGAAACTTAAAGGGTAAAGGCTGATTATCTCATAATTTTGTAGTAAGATTTTTTGCTTATATACTCACACGCACATTCACACAGACACACACTGAGTGACCATTACTGTGAATGCTAACGATTTTTATTTAACTTAAGAAATAAATGAGTAATATTGACTAGAATTACAGTTGTGTCCATTTGGAGGGGGGAAGGGTGGTGGTGGTTGAGCAGTTGGGCCTATCAAAATAAAATAAAGTTGACAAGCCAAAAGGGGTCAATTTTGACTGTAATACACCAAGAAAAACAAACGTTCCACTCTATGAAATCTAAAAGTCAGGTTCTCTGCAGGGAAAAAAAATTGGGACTTTGTGAAAAAATTGGGGATCAACTAAAAATCACCTAGGTCACTGCCAAGCTGACTTAAAAAATTTCCAGGGGTGTCCATACATATATGGTTGCTTATAAGGACACGCAGGCTGACCCGAAAAATGCTGTTTTGGGAAAATCAAAGTTACTTTTTGGACTCTTATTCAGGCTCTTTAAAAGACAAGAAGAGTTTTCTCTATTACCAAACAAATATACACACCAATGAAACCAAACTTCTCCTATAGGTAGGGCAATAGCCACTTCTGGTACAGGTCAAGATTTGTGGAAACCCCGAAATCTGGGTTAGCCCGCTTGTCCTTAAAAGCGACTTTATGTATGTTCCCTCTGCGCGCGCGCTTGTGTGTGAGTGCGTGTTCGTACGCGTGCCTGTGTGTTTTATCATTATTTTTTTTTAATCCTGAAGTATCGCGTCAAGCTCTCCTAGTCCAAGTGTTTTGCACGCCCTCCGATTGAAACAATTTTACTGACGGGTCTTGATGAAGGGCCCGACTAACCAGAACTCGGACAAAGCATGGTTTGGCGAAAGTACATCTGTCGGAATGCCAAATCAATACTACTTCCATAATAGTTGAAAAAAACACGTGTGAGCAAAGATCCAACACAACTTTTGGTGAGTCGGCTACTAAATCCAGCATAGACATTTAGGAAAATAGTGCTCCAAGTTTCTGCTGACAAAAAGTTTAACGAGTGCTTCCCACGACAGAAAAGAAGGCAGAGTAAGATTTTAGGAAAATCCAGCGCAACAGACGGAATAAAAAGACAGGAAAAAAAATCGGGGTACAGGCGATCAAAATTGGGAAAATCGGGATGCTTGAGGTTTAGGGCAGGGATGAGTGGCAGGTTTGGAAAATAAACTGATTCATTATTCTTCTGAGCCATCCCAGGGTTCACATTCCAGTCTTTTCAGACTTTCGATGGTGGACAATTCATGTTTACTAGTGTGTTAAAGAAGGACGGGAGTAATCTCGTGGCAGGGGTAAACTCAAGGCATGACACCGGCAAATGTGAGTGACTAGTATGTGGGTGGAGCTTCTCTGCTGAGGCCAGCCGGTGTTGCCGGAAACTGCGCGCAGCTGATAAGTAGGTTGACTTCTTTTGACCCAGAAGGTGACTGTCGTGCCATGTATGTGTGTAGGCGTGTTGTCAAATTTTAATCATTGACTCGGCTTCCGGCTAGAGAAGGGGGAAAATGATGCTTGCCACACGCACACCACCTATGTTTTAAAGCGTATGCAAACCCCCGAAATGGAATTATAAAGAGTAACACTCAGGCACCACCAAAACTTTAATGGGGTAATCTGCAGGTTTAATGCGTAATATTCGCACATAATTGTGCGTAATTGTGCGTAATGGGGATCCCTGACAAAGTATCTCCTTGATATTTCCACTTCACTTTCAACATGACATGTTTTGATTCATTAAGTTTCCTGGTACTCAACTTGGTCAAGTCAAGATTATTTTTTTTCCTACCAGGCGAACCTTCAAGGAAACCCAGCTGGAAATATGCTATCTCAGCCTGGGCTGGCACTCCCTTCTTCATTAGCTGGCAATGCCTCACAGGTAATTGTGGTTCAATAAATAACTAATGCATGCATCTCTTTTATGAGGTGTAGACTTTGGCTGAAAATGTTTCTGTTAAATTTACATTGTTTTCAATCTCAAGAATAAAAAAAAATGTAAACTTATACTTTTACAAAGTTGCAATATTTTATTGCGGGATGGTCTGCTGTCGTTGTTCTCATTTGGTTCTCTCTTTTTCCTATCTTGTCTGTAATCTCTGTTTTTTGTATTATCTTTTCTTTTTCTTTTTTATTGGCGCTTTCCTCCATACCATATGGCTCTTTTTTATGGAACTAAAGGATGGGACTAATTAATATGGGGGGGGGATCATATCATTGTTAAAAGTGCAATGTGGAGAACCCATTTTCTCCAAGTCTTTTTGTCTTTCACTTGCTCAAACTAGAAGTTTTTATAAAAGACTGCATTTATGTAGGGTATATTTCTGTTCTAGGAGAAAGATTCTGTGTGTTGAACCTTTAGTTATTGCGCTGGCAGATGCAGTAAAGGGGGCTCTCGTGGCCTAGAGGTTAAGGTATTTGGCTCTCATTCAAAGGTCCCGGGTTCGAAGCCGGATAGTGATTGAAAAATTTTCTTCTCTAAAATTTTCTGCTTTCACCTTCTTTCCTTCTCTCTTGCAATATTCTGTCATCTGCTTTCGTCTTCACTTTCTACCCCTACCCCCTCACCTCCTTTGCCCCTTCCACTGGGCTCCTGACTCTTTCTGCAGCCTTTCTGCTGCTACTCCTTGGCTCCTTACTACTGTCTTTCAGTCACAACCCTGATCTTCTGGTAGGAAAGATCTACACCTACCCTTCTTGGACAAGGGGGAAAAATCTCGGAGGTCTCGTGTGCAAGTTGTGCACCTTAAAGATCCCTTGGTGGTCCAAAAGAGTAGGCTTTGGCCGCCACCCGCGGAAAATTCAAAATTTCCTACCTATTGAAAATGTTGGGTGTGACCCGCGCGCTCATACGACCTTATGCAGTTGCGAGCGCCATAAAACACTTACCAAAAAAAATATTACAAAATTCAGTAACCTTTCTGAAACATTTTCACCTCCTTACGAACCACTCATGAAGGTACAAGCATTCCATTTGATTTTTTATTGTTTTTTTGCTCAGGACTCAAGAAGCAGACTGGTTTTGCATTGACATGTTCAATATTTACAAAATGAAAACTGATTTGACTTTGTTCACGTCCCTGCATAGACATATATTGTCAGTGCAGTGTGCTATCTGCCCATGAACAAAATTTGAAAACTCTGGGCTAAGGTATTTGACCTAAGCACAATCTAAAAAATCAGGTCTCATATTTTGATTTATTAATTCATGACTAACTTAAATATAAATTGTAAAAATCAAGAGGCTAAAGCATGTATTAGACGAATAAGACATTTTTTTCACATATTTTCGAAAGCTTCTGAATGCTCCATAGACGGGTAGAGAAATGCACTGACAATATATAATAGGTTGATAGGATCTGTGTATTTGCTAACTTGAAAGGCTTGCTAATTCCAGGTTGGCACTGTGAGCTACCCAATCAAAGCTCAGAGCAGTGCTGCTGCAGTCACAAACCAGAAGCCCAGGCAGCGAATATTTACTGGCGGCGTCACCAAGATGCATGAGAATTTTGGATTTGTAGATGAAGAGGTCTTTTTCCAAGTGAGGTGTGTGGTGTTCCTCTAGACTGGATTTAGAATTTATACAATGGATATGAATAACTCTATAACCAATTATTAAGGACATTTTGCTCAAATGACATTGGCGTCATGACTTTGGCGAGATCTTCTGGTTTATGAAAATGTTTTTAGATTCATTATCTGGCTTTTAGGAAGAAAATTATGATCATTTGAATGTGATGCTTTGAGTACTGATTTCTTAAACTCCTCTGAGTTTAAAAGAACCTCTCTAGGCCGTGTTCATAATTTGAGCACATAATAGTAGTTGAGTGGGAATAGTTTTCTATACTGCAAAAGAGATATACCTTTTTCTTTATACGTGTCACCATGTATTGGAATCAGGCGCTCGTTGAATTTTGGGGCCATTGGTATCTTAAAATTTGTTCATTTGTTGTGCTTTTGGTGAAAAAAATATCCAAATGAATAGAAGTTGAGATATTTGCGATTGAAGGGGGTGGGGTCACCTTGTTTCAGGGGCAAAACTGGCGAGAAAATGGCCGCCAATGTTTGGTACTTCCGTAACTTGAGAGTCCTTGGAAACTGAAAATTAACATAGATGCTGTTCCAAAATTAAGCCTGTTTATGTTCATATCTATATTATACACATTAAGCAGCCAATCACGCCTAATTTGTTTACAAAATCCTGTTGCTTTTTTTTGTCTAATGTGAACAGCTGTGTGAAAGGAAGTATCCCTAAAGTTGGAGACCGGGTTCTTGTTGAAGCTTCCTACAACGCCAGCATGCCTTTCAAGTGGAATGCTACAAGAGTGATATCATTGGTAAGAGCATCACTGTACTAAGACCAATGATGTAGCAATGCTGTTGTGTGTTTGATAGCATAATTTCACACATCAGCATTTGTGTTTGATTTGATTTGAAAAAGATGCATGTTTTGTTCATGTTGGTGAGGTTAATAGAAGTAAAAACCAACTTCAGGTTCCTTTTGTTCATCAGGAGGCTTTAGCAAACTTGAGTATGATTTAGTAAATGTTCTAAATTTGGAAAAAATGAAGTCTGTGTTTAAACTTGAATATGGAGATTAAATACACATTTTTGTGCTTGTCATCACGTTCAGTCAGAGGCGATGGGAAACTCACAGATTATGGCACTGCAACAACAACAACAGCAGCAGCAACAACAGCAGCAACAACAGCAACAGCAGCAACAACAGCAGCAGTTAAAAGCAATTCAACAGCAAGCAATCGGGCTGATGGGGGCCTCTGGTCTGATGGGAGGTCTCGGAGCGGGGGCCTTGTCTGGCGGCCAGGGCCTGTTGAGCAATCCTCCAGGGCCACCGCCTCTCATGGGCGGACTCAACAAGTTCCAGGGTGGAAGTAAGAGTGCATGGTTTGACTTTTACTTCGGCTTTGTCTGTCCTCTCTTTACTCTTAGTTTAGTTTTAGTAAGAGTTTTACGTCACTTGCAACACAATAAGGTTATATAAGTGCCGAAGAATAGATGTTACAAAAGAGTAATGTACTCAAAAAAGAAGGAGGAGAGATAAAGACGATAGATGTTTGATAGTAAAGAAGGAGAAAACTACACCAGAGCACCCGCCAACCATCCATTCGCTTTATTCTCGTGTGATTCCAGTTAGTATTTGAAAGACTGGCAAGTACTGAATCTTTTAGTATAGTGAGGGTAAAAGTCGGTATGGTTACTGAGAGATGGTGCTTTAGTTTATTTAAATATTTGTTAGTCTCGTCTTTTTAATCTTGCGTAACACATTTCGTACAATGCTCATGGAACCCCAAACGAAGGGAAACTTCTAAAAAAAACAAAAAATCGTGACATATCTAAGGATTATACATGCTTCTCTTTTTAAAAAAATATTTTAAAATTTAAATGTAAACTTACGATGAATTTGCAAACTTTGGCATGGTTGTTACTTTTTTAACTTGCAGTGGACTTTTGTTCTGCCTGTTTCAGTTCAGTTCAGTTGTCTTTTTCAGTTGTCTCCAATTACTGTTTCTGCTATTTTATTACAGTTTTAATTTAGGGAAAAATAAGGTTTGTACCTTCATTTGCTTCATTATGTTTTGTTGAATACTCCTTGCTGCTCAGTCTATGAAAACTATTGCTTAGTTTGTACAACTGTTACAGGGGGAGGGTGGGGTGGGGACATTTCTTTGGCTTTATGAGATATTAACTGACTTTTAACTCCTCCAGACATGTTCAATTCTGGGACTCGCTCTGGCATCAACACTGGACCTGGTCTGTTGGGTGACCCGGGCCCGAGAGCCTTGCTAGCAGCTGCGGCCAAGGAGAGAGGAATTGGTGTGAGTGGAGGAGGAGGGTTGGGTGTCAACGACAGTCAGAAGGATCGGGACAGGCGAGACCGGGACAGACGTGACCGACGCGATGTGAGACGCAAGAGGTCAAGATCACCAGCCAAGAGGTCGCGGTCGCCTCCGCCCCGAGCTCGCTCCCCTCCCAAGAGACGAGTTGTCAGGCCTCCGCCCAGATATGTTGTTCAAGTGCCCAAAATCCAGTTGGATGTGTGAGTAAAGTGTACAGTATGGTGGTGTTGTGAATGTAAGACTCAAAATGTGTGTTAAAAGGTTTCATAAGTGTTGGCGCTGATTTCAATGGTAACATTCTCATCTGTTTAACTCTTTTTTTTTGGGTTTATGTAGGCTAAGTCCCAGATTTCCACATTTGAATGTTCCATCTGGTATAGGGATGTTCGCTGAGATCCAAATTTTAAAATGAGGCCAAGAAAGCGTATAATATATTGCTGATTGTGTCCAGACTGGATGTATATCTGGATATAAAACCAGATTATATAATTATTTTGGCTATCTTTAATTTCTCGTGAAATTTCATATGTTGTGGGGGGTCAATCTAATTCTTGTGCTTTACATTTGAATAGTCATTCGTCACAAAACTAGTTCATTTTTGTGCTTTTGTTTCTCCTTCCACAGACAAGATGCAAATGTGATATCCTTGAAAAGCAAGTACTCAAACCTCTATGTCCCAAGTGACTTCTTCCATGCCTCATATTCCTGGGTTGAGAATTTTCCACTGACTCGGCCCTTCTCTCTGGGGCAGGCCTGTAACTATCACATCATGCACAAGGACGTCCAGCAGATCAAAGAAGATGCTGCTGTCCTCGAGCCACATGATGCTGACCACTTGTTTAGTGCCAAGGTAAACTCTTCCTTTTGTTGTCCACGTAGGGCTCGTTTGGAAGGATGAATTAACATTGTTTTCAGTACTATTTTCATTAAAGTTCTGCTCTTGTGTCTATTCTGTGTATTTTTTTGCAATTTATGCTACTCTTCGAATAGCTTACTGACCAAATGTCTCGAAAAAGTAAATGTTCAGCAGCAGAATTGTTCATCGGGTTTCTTGATAATAATTTAACATTTTTTTGTGCATGAAACCTATAGAGTTACTAAAATTATTCTGTAGCTAATTATTTGCTGTTTATTTAGAAGTGGGAGTTGCGTGCAGAGGTCACATTTCATAGAATAACTTTACACTGTTTATAGGGGTGTTAAAAGTAGACCAGATCGTAACATGCCATGCTTTCATGGTATAGTCAGTAATTGCTCTGGAAGCTGCAAAGAAATTTGTGGCAGTTATGAACTGATGGAAACTTGTTGATGTCAGGTTTTAGTGTGCAGCTGCTGTGTGTGTTTTCCTCAGGTCATGCTCTTAGCTAGTCCACCCGAGGAAGAGCTGTACAGGAAGTCCTGCTGCCTGGCTGAGGATCTGCCTGATGCCATGGACAACTTTCAACACCCAACACGCCTCATTCAGTTCCTGGTGGGCACTAGGGGCAAGAACGAACCAATGGCCATTGGAGGGCCGTGGTCTCCGTCTCTGGACGGTCCTAATCCGCACGCCAATCCGTTGGTGTTGATCAAAACAGCCGTGCGGACCACCAAGGCTCTTACAGGGATTGATCTCAGTTCCTGCACGCAATGGTAGGAAGTTTTGCAATGAAATCCTTGTTGTTGTTTTTTTTAAAGGAGAAAGTGTAGTATGGCTTTATGTTTTTTGTAAACTATGGTGTTACAATTTCCAAATAATGTAAGTTTGTTAAATAACTATCAACTGTTTTGTCTGCAATTTTGTTTGTTTGAATTCATGAGTCTACAAAAAATTTGATGTTGAAGGCAAGGGTTTAAACAAAGATTCTTTTTTTCTGTCTCAATGTTGGCCATTGGCAACATTTTGTTGTAATTGTTCATCTCAGCAGATAAATTAGAGTGTGAAAATGTTAACTACTAGCGTGCACATGTATATTTGATTTTAAAGGTTGTGAAAGATTGAAATGGAGTAAACAAAAATTGCATTTATGGAAAATGAAAAAGTCAGTGTGCAGTTTTGGAAGCTAGTGCTGCTGTCTTTTTCCTTTGTTAACTTCCTCAAGTTTCTCCACAGAAAGGCAGAACTGATAACCAGGAAAAGAACCATTGCGTATGGACTTATTGTTCTTCGGGCAAGGCTTTGTCTTTTCACCTTTTACTCATATTTCTGAGGGTTATTTTCCTTCGCCCGGTGGCCATTACTTCTCTATCTGTTGGCAGGTACCGCTTTGCAGAGATCCGGTACTTCCGCCCTGAGAGTAAGCACAAGGACCGGGTCCAGCCGGCCCGTGTGGAAACTGTGGTACTTTTCTTACCAGACGTTTGGACGTGCAACCCAACTCGTCTGGAGTGGGATTCCCTCCAGGCAGCCTATCAGAAGCAGTTGCAGATGAAGCTGAACCCTGAGGCCACTGCCCAGCAACAGGCACTGTTTTCATACATGTCCCTCCAAACTCTGTAAACTTACCCTGTCCTTTGTAAATTCCCAGTCCCCTCCCCCTTCCATGTTCATTTTAATTTGAATATATTTTGTTTTATGTAAGGTGTTTGTTCTTGATCTGAGTGGCCCGGCACGGCCAGTTCTTCAACAGGCAGAAAACGTTTGAGGTTCTGAAAGCCTAATGGCTCCCTCGTCGTTATCAGAACTCGTTCACACAGGATGACTCAGGTCTACAGTTGTCCCATTTTTTCCCAGTGTTATGGAGACTTTCATGACATTTGCTTGTTGTCGGTTTATTTGCTGGTGCTAGGATGGAACTTTGGAAAGAAGTGCTAGCGAAGGGGAGGAGGAACTGCAGACGAATTGATAAATATTTTACTTGTCCTTTTTCAGTATCTCTAGACTGGATGCTTTGAACAGCTTGCAGACCATGTTCACATTATATATCTGTACTGTTGCATTTGGACTGAGAAATGCCACTTGTTTGTGTTCGAGATAGCTCTTTGTCTAAAAGCTTATGTATTGTCAAAATGAAAATGTTTTTTGTGTGTACTTTGTCTGTGTGCAGCTTGTCATATGTGAAGGAGAAAGCCAGAAGTCTTGTTTTGTTTTTTTGAGATTGTTGTCACTGTGCCATATTTACAATGAATTTTAATTGTGTTTTCTTATTTGTCAATTACCTTAATCTAGAAACCTTTTTCTAAACAGGAAGAAGACGAGGAAAATGAGGATGAGAAAACAGAGGGAAAGCCAGAACCGTCTCACTATTCTTCTCTTGATCCAAAAACGATGAAGGTGAGAAAGACTATGTTGCGAGTCTTAAGATTACTCAATGTCCAATTTAGCTTTGTTTCTTTTGCGTCTTTAAAACACCTTATGTGTTTTGTTTCACCATTTGTTTTTCTCTCATTCATGATCCTCTGATTTCGATGTTTCAACACCCCCCCGGGGGCAGTGCCACTGACTAGTGTCTTTAGGCCATTCCCAAAGGGGGGACATTTCTCGTTCAAGCATAGTAGAATTGTAAATGGGCTGACTCATGTCATGCTCATAACTGTGCCTGATCTACAACAGGGAACTGCTGCTTTTTCTTTCCTGATCCTTACTATTGTCATTTTCCTCTACTTCTTTTGTATGTTTGTCACTCTCTTGTGACCTGCTATTTCTGGGGTGCCTTGATAGTCGAAGCAGACCTTGTGCTGTTGAAGCTAGATAGGTGAGCAGTCTAAGTCTGATTCCCTGTAAGGACTTCTCTGTTGACACCCACCCTTTGACGCTCATATGACCTTATGCAGTTGCAAGCGCCTTTAAACCCTCTACTATTTTTAAAAAAAAAGAAAAAGATGTTTCAACAATAGAAATCCATTACACTGGTCTACAAAATTTAACTTTTTTTTTCTGTGGCATTGAGTTGAGACCTGATTTATAGCAAAATTAAAACTAAGAAGGCTGTCATGCAAATTGGAAAGGTGCCTTTGCATTTCAATCTTATGATTATCTGAGTCTGTTCTGGTGAAAAGTGTTTGTTCATGTGCTGACTTGTTGCAAGCTACAGCTCAACTATGACATGATCATAGTATGTGCCACGATACGGTGGAACCAGGCGCTCATCTAGTTTTGGGCACATGGAGTCTTTGGTATCGTCTTAAAGCCTGTTCATTTTCCTTGTTTTTGAATTTTAAAAAAGTACCTATCTATCTTGGATAGAAGTCAAGATATTCGGGACTGAAGGAGGTGGAGGTCACCTGGTGTCTGAGGTAAAAAAAGTGAGAAAATGGCCACCAAAGTTTTTTAGTGACTTTCAAAGCTTTAGTGTCCTTTGAAACTTCAAATTTAACTTAATTGTGCCTTTGATCAATGTTTTCAGTAAAATCCACATACTGGTAGTTTGCCTGTAAACTAGATAATGTTAGTTTGCTGAATGTGTTCTTGTATTTGGCTCCTTTTCCCAATATTCACGTAACTGTAATAAAGTTGAAAGAGTGATGAGACTTCAATTAATGCTGCTTTTTACCATGGTCTATAAAAAAATTAATTTACTGTTGTGCTGGTAAGCAATAACGCTTGTCTGTGTCGTAGTGCTTTGTCGCTCAAGCTGGTGGTCGGTGAATGCATTTTAGTTGTTGGCTGTTGCCTTTCTGTTTTTCATGTTGGCCCGTCAAAAGCTTTGAGGCAACAACTTCTTTTCGATAATTTCTTGTTTGTGACCTTGTTCTCTATCAGGTCGGCGACCTACGTCATGAACTGGAGTTGCGCAGCATCAGCCCGAAAGGCCTGAAGTCACAACTGGTAGCTCGCCTGACCAAGGCGTTGAAGGCAGAGGAGGAGAAAGAGCAGGAGAACAGGGAGTCAGAGGCAGAGAAAGCTGCTGTAAGTTAATAGTTTGTACAACATGTTTCATCCATTAATTGTAGAGACTTGATAAGCAAATCTGATCATTTTCTAGGAGAGACAAATGGGTACATTTTAATTCTGCGAATGTCATGAGGCAGTGAAACTGTTATGGCTATAGACATTATCATGCTGCAGCAAGGAGACTATTTTGCCCATTGTTGTGCTACTTTGTATTTGCTACCTGAGCAATAACGTGTACAATCTAGCTGATTGCTGTTGCATGTCTTGTAACAGTTTTTGGCTACTGTGCAGAAGGCTAAGATTCTCTCCTTATATAAGATTTTCTAGTCTGGTTAAACCAATGTTTAGAGTAGGAAGGGATGGGCTGAAGTGTCAATATAGGAAGGACTTGAATTTGAAATTTTTTCGAATAAAGTAGCCCCTTGTTCTGAGCTGTGTTATTTAAGCATTCAGTCAACGTTTTTGTTTGTTTTGAGAGTGGAAAAAAGTTATGCTTCATTTTTTGCTTTCTTCAGGAGGAGGAGGCTGCTAAGGAAGAGGAAGAAATGGACAAATCAGAGGGAGAAGAGGAAAAGAGTGAGAGCAAGAGGATAGAGGTAAATCAGTGTGTGTGTATAATGTGATATTCTGATATGCTTTATTTGCTGAGTAGTTGAATGTTGTGCTGTTGACAGAATGTTCATGTGGATAGTAATGACCCCCAGCCCCCCTCCCCAACTAGAACTTGCTCATGGTTTAACCAAGAAATTTGGTGCTTGAAGGTATGCAGTATTTGCACGTCAGTTTTAGATAAATAGGCATGAGAACTAACATATTTTTTTTTCTATTGTGTGTACTGCGTCATATTTATTCTGTTTAATTGTGATGTCCTCTTGCTTTTTTGATAGGTTTATGAAGTTTTAGTAAGTAAAATATGGATCGAGACATCCTTGGTGTCTCAGTCTATGTAACATACGAAAACTCAAGTCCCTGAAAAGCTGGTAACTTTTTTTTACGATCCCTTTTTGTCTTTCTGCCTGATTGTCTGTGTTGCTTTTCCACAGCACTAATTGGTCATAACCTCTTTAATCAAAAGGGAGATCTTTTAGGAAAGAAATTTTTTGTGAACAAAAACAAAAGTTAAAAAAAAAAATTTATGTGGATGCTTTCAACATCAGAAACACTATTTTTATTTTGCGAATGGTTATTTGGCACTTAGATTTTGCTACTTGTACTAAAATGTTAAAGGTTTCTCTACGTACATCGTGTTGTTTGGATGTTTGATGGGTGCTCTGGTATGGTCTTTGCTTTCTATTTTTTTCTTCTTTGTACTATCATCCAAATCTGTTCCTAGTAAATCTGCTCACGAGGAAGCTACTTAGTGATGAAATAAGTGGTTGTATGATGAAGCAGAATAAACATGACACGGTTGAGCTAAAAATAAGAAAAAGGAAACATGTGTTTGTGGTGCATTGCTTGCTTTTTATTCTGGTCTTTTCCCTGTACGTCTGTTCAGTGATATTATGATCCGAATCTGTTCCGAGTGAAATGTTTGTCTATCTTGCAATTCAACAAAAAATTACAACTTGATATGATACATTCTGTAATTTTTGTTGGAACAGGAAGAAGAGCAGCAGAGGAAAGAGAAACGTGAGCGTGCTGTGCTGGAGCGTCGGTACAAACTTCCTGAGTGTCCTTCCATTATTGTTCACCCCTCGGCCACAGCGAAGGGGGGAAAGTTTGACTGTGCACTCATGTCTCTCAGTGTGCTGCTTGACTACAGACCTGAGGACAATAAGGAACATTCATTTGAAGTAAGTTCTTGGGTCCTGATTTGTACTGCATGAGACCCCAAAGGAAGACTGTTTGTGGGTGATTGACGGGTGCTCTTGTATAGTTTGCTATTTCTTTACTATCAAACATCTATGTTTTTTTTGGTGTGTTTTTTACTTATATTACCTTATTTTTTGCAAGTGCCGTAAAACTCTTACTAAAACTAAACTATGGAGCTGTTTATAATACCATAGTCTGTTTTCATGATTAAGTTGAAAAAAGTAGAAAAATTGTTTAAAAAACTAACCTTTGGTCAATGGAAAGATGGCAATACTACATACTAGCTTAAGTGAGAACTTCAGTCTTCCATGGCAGATATTGTCTTTGGGAACTTTTTTTGTTTGATTCTGTTGTATAAACCTGCCTGTCAAAATGATATATCTGGGCTGGTGCTGTCTCTTATAATACATTACCTGTCTTTTCAGATTGTCCTTTATCCTATGTGACTATGTTTTGATTTATTACATGCCGTAAAACCTCTACTAAAACCTCTTTTGACACATTTTACTGAGAAACACTATAGAATTTTTGTTCTTTTCTTGCTTACTCCATTTTCAGGTGTCCCTGTTTGCTGAACTGTTCAATGAAATGTTAATGAGGGACTTTGGATTTCAAATCTACAAATGTGTCGCTAGTGCTCCTCCAAAGAAGGAAGAGGAAAAAAAGAAGGATGAACGGAAAGATAAGGAAAAAGAAAAGGATGATAAGAGGGAGAGAGAGGATCGCAAAGATAAAGATGAGAAGAAAGACAGGGAAAAGAAGGAAAAAGAAGACAAAAAGAGGACGGACGTGAGTACAAGATGGTTTACTTCCCAAAATGTATTTTCTTTTGGGGGAGGGGGGGGGGGGCTGTGGTTGTGGACATCAGTTACTTTCACAAAATGATGCTCTTTTCTGCTGTAGATGTAACTTGCTTCAGTTTCTCTTTAGTTGTAGCAAATGAGCAGACAGGAACTGATTTGACCATACTATTTTACTGCAGATTTGTGGTTACTGTCAAAGTTTTAGGTTCCCTATCCCCTAGTTCCTAATTTTCAGTCTGCTGCAAATGGCATTCTGGCTTTTTGCAGAGATAAAATTTACATGAATGGTGTGGGGTATGCTCTTTCATGGCAGTCGTGTTGTGTGTCCCCGGTGAAAAATAGTATAGGTTTAACACTCTTGTCAACACTATTAGGCTATTTGAGAGGCGGGACCACCGTGTTTAAAGCTCATCTCTGAAATGACTGAGCCAAATGGAGCTTTTGCGTAAAGTGCTTTTCCCAAGGACATAACATCAGACCGAGCTGAGGATTGAACCCCTGAACCCGCAATCTCACGATTACAAGTCTTGTTCCCTAACCACTAGGCTACTCACGAGACGCGTGTTCCTGGTGGGACTGAAAGAAAAGTAATGTGCAAGGATGTGGCCTTCTAGGAATAGATTTACAGTGAAGGAGTGTGAATTCTCTTTGGATGAGTACATGGTTATAGCATGGTGTTTTCTCATTTTACTCTCTCATATTCAATGAAATGCTGATGATTGCCAAAGACAAATCTATTGCTGGAAGACTGACAAACATTGAAGTGTAAAATGGCATTTGTAGGAGTCTTGCATTCAGTTATCGAGATGTGCCAGTTCTCTAGATGCTGATGTGAGAGATTCTATGAAGGTGGAGAGAACAAATTGTTTGACTGAATTGATATTTCAATGAAATTAATATTACAAATGTTAAGGAGTACTGTTGATGTGTAAAGAAAAAGTATAAAATAAAAAAACTAATCGTAATTTTTTTATTCTTCTGTCCAGGAACCAAGCCCTAAAAGAAAGAAATCCCTAGATAAGGTATTCACATGTGTTTGTAAATTGATTTTTGTGTTCTGTGAAAATTGTACTTTTGTTGCGCTGCTAGGGTAAATAGAACAGAAGTGTTATGTGAGGCTCTGTAGTTTTAGTTTAGTTTTAGTAAGGTTTTACGGCGCTCGCAATTGCATAAGGTCATATGAGTGCCAAGGGGTTGATGTCAACAGAGAAGTTCAAATAGGGAATCAGGCTTACTCTGCTCACCTCTCAAGCCTCAACAGCACAAAATCTGCTTCGACTATCAAGGCACCCCGGAAATAGCAGTTTACAAGAGAGTAATAAACATACTAAAGAAGTAGATGAAAAATGACGAATGTAAGGATGAGGACAGAAAAAGCAGCAGTTCCCCTATTTTGTTCCGGCACAGATTGAGCATGACATGGATAAATCAGCCTATTTACAATTCTACTGTGCATAAGAACATGTTAATATCCCCCCTTTGGGAATGGCCTAAAGACCCCTTCAGTGAGTAGCTCCACCCTTGTGGGGGTGGGTTGCTCTGTGGTTTATTGTGGCCTGGGTTTTTTACAATTGGTCAGAGAAGTTTGTATTGCTGTCATTAATTAAAGTTGGTGGTCAGAGTATGCCATTGGTATGTCTTATTTCTTTTTGCCTGCTCTGAATGACTGTCATCCGGTTGACATTTTTTTTTTCTCAAAGCTGAACTTGAATCCATAACATTTTCGAAAGGTTACTCGTAGATAATTGTTTGACTTTTTTTGCTGTATATTTTCTTTACGCTTTAACCTTTAGAGAACACCATTACTTGAACACAGTTACTTTTACCTATATGTGTCATGCTCTGTACTGCAAGAACACCCTCAGTCTTGGATACCAAAGATATTTTTTAAAGGTTATGGGGTTCTCCCCCCCCCCCCTCTTTTGGGGGTATAGTTACCCTGAAATAAATAAGGGGTTCAGAGGTTCTATTGTCATCAAATATTATTAGTAGACCCTATTTTGTGGGTGGCTGGCGGGTGCTCTGGTGTGGTTTGCTTTTTTTTCATATCAAACATTGATCGTCCTTACCTCCCCTTCTTCTTTTTTATGTTTGTTACTCTCTTGTAACACGTCTTCTAGCGCTCGTATGACCTTATGCAGTTGTGAGCGCCGTAAAACCTCTACTAAAACTAAAAGACCCTGTTAAAACGGCCAAATTATTTAAACGGCCAAATAAACCTTAGTAGAATTAGTTTTCATTTGTGGACACACTATTAACAACCCCCCCCCCCAAAAAAAAACACAAAACAACAACTGCCGCCCAGCACATGAGCCATGCAAAATAAGATCTACTTGTTCTTAGGCGGGCAGTTTTGATTCTTGTGAAAATTAACTCTTACTTTGATGGGATTATTGTTAACGCACACTCTTTGTTGTAGTTTTATAATAACTGTTACTGTGTCACATCTGTGTGATTGTACAGTTGAAGTCATTGGATGATGTGTGGATTCTACAGTTTAGTCTTCAGAAAGAGGGCTATTCAGTTTTTAAGTAAAAATTCATCCAATGTTGCCTTTCAGGATGAAAAAGAGGAGAAAAAAGAAAAAGACGAGGCTATGGATGAGGACAGCACCAATGGGGACAAAGATGAAGAGACAGATGTAAGTCATTGCACTTAGTTGAATTGGGTTTTTAAACCTTTTATTTTGTTTTTGTTTTTTATTTTGGCAGAGGTTGGGAAAGAATAGTAAAAAAAAAAATCAAATGAATATACAGTGGGTGTCGCATTCAACGAGAAGTCGGCTCCAACGAGGCAATCCTTAACCCCCGATTTTTTCCTCTGTATCTTTTTATAAATGTATGTCAACTCCAATGAGGTTGCAAACAGAACGAAGTTGCTCTCAACGAGGTCGCAATAACCAAATAAAAGTTATAAGCAGCCCCAAAAGTGAGGAATTTTTCTCCTTTCTCTCCATCTCCCGCGAAACACAAGGCCCATCCTCGATTCCTAACGCATTGTAGATCTAATGTACCTCCTAATATGGACGCCAAAGCCAAGAGGATGGGAGTGGGTGGGTGGGAACGCGATGGGGGCTGTGTGAAACTGGATAAACTGTGGATGGGTAGGTCTACATCGAGTCCTTCATTTTTTTCAATTTTCTTCTCTTGCCCTGATAAGAAAATCCAAGCTCCCGCCTTCACTTTATGTAGATCTAGGCCTAGATGTGAGAGGGTATGTTTCCACTCTAGAAGTGTTCCGGAAAATGATTTTTAAAAAATACAGAAATGACTGTCAGAACACAGCTCAAACACTCGCACCCTGATGCTGTTTTGAGATTTTCATCATCAGGGGGAACAACTGTTTGAATTAATGGGATTGGTACACCGTGTAATTGTAACTTGTCTCCTTTTTTTTCTTTAGCCTTAGTCACGTTCAACGAGAGGTCGGATCTAACGAGGACAACAAGCTGGTCCCAGCAACCTCGTTGAATGCGACACCCACTGTACTAAATTTCTGTTTGTTTAATTTTCAATGGTTAATCAGTGAAGGTGAATTTTCTGCGTGCTATTTTTAGAATGTCTTTTAATAATTGCCCATTTTTATGATTTTTCAGGACAGAGATGATGAAGACAAGAAAGATCGAGGTATGCAAATTTGATGTGTTGTATGTAGTGTCAGGTATTTCAATACTCACATGGACTGTGTATTGATGCAAAAGGGGATGATGAAAAGGGTAGATTAAAGGTCTATGCCTTTTAATTCTCACACACTGCTTTGGGTGAAATGTAAAGGAAGTAAATACATTTGACTTCATTCAAGAAGTCACAGAAAGTCTTTCTATTTCGGCTGCCCAGTGTAAGACTGTCATATGTCACTTTTCAAACTGGCGTATGGCAGAGTCTTACACTTTGCAGTCGATTTGTTTTTCTTTTATTTCTCATATTTAATTTTAGCCTCTGTTATGTTTTGTGTTAAAAAAAACCCATTTTATTTTATATATCTTTGTGTGTTCCTGAATTCAAATTACCCTCTTATTTGTATATTTCAACAAATGTCTCTTTATGGTAATTCACTTTTCAGATGACAAGAAAAAAAAGAAAGAGGAGGATCGTACGAAGACCACCAACCCGTCCCTGCTGCTGGCTTTCTCATACTTTGACCAGAACCACTGTGGCTACCTCACAGACAAAGACACTGAAGAGATTATCCACACCTTAGGTCTGAAGCTGTCAAGGGCACAGGTAAAGCTTACTTGCTTGTGAAAGTTTTTTTCCACTGTTAATCCAGTGTATGTTATGTTCTCAAAACAGTGAGCACTTTTCAGTCATTGAAAAGTGCATTCTAGTGACTGCTAGTATGTGAATGAAAAGTTGAAAAATGATTGATTGATGGGAACGGAAAAATAAAACTGTTGTACTTTGGTATTAGTTACTGATTTTTAAGTGCAATTTTTCCTCTTTTTTTTTTAGATGCAAGTCTGCTGGTTGATAAAATCTGAAAGACTAGCTGCTTTTTATATGTGTCGATCTGGTGTTGTTGTCTGTCTAGCTCAGTGCTATGGAAACCAGGATAATTACTGCCTTAGTGGGGGCTCTGTAGTTTAAAGGAAATTTAATTTATTTTGGGGGAACATGGCTTCAAATAGAAAATACTTGATTCTACCTTTTTCTAAACTTTGTAGTCAGAAATGAAGGAAGTGTTTCTTTCCCCTTGCGACTGCTGCCTGCAAGGTCTAGCTGTTTGGGGTAAGTGAATGTTTGCCCTCAATTTAGGGACAAATAGAGTTTTGCTGGGTTTAATAAATATTGCTTTCGTGTAATAGCAGTTTATGTTTACTGTCGCAACTACTGTTTGCAGGTGAAGAAAATCCTGCTGAAAGTGTTGGCGCGAGATGTGTTCAAGTACCGCAAGCTGACAGATCAGAATGTGGATGAGAATGGAGTGCCCATGGAAACAGAACAGGAAGAGGCAGTTTCCAAACCAGACCCAGAGCAACTGGCCAGAGGTAGTCTTCTCTCACATTTCACTTTCTTCCCTCTATGCTCTCTCTAGACCTGCATGTTTGCCGACAATCGTCTGAAATCCGACAATCGTGACCCGACCCGTGAGCCGGCCGATGCTATGGCAAGGCCAACCCGTATTATAGTCAATGTGCGTAGTGCGAGGCCTGGCCAACTGCCAGCGCCCCCTTTTTCTACTGTCGGCTTTGTCGGCACTTTCGTTTTCGTACCGACGTCGGCGTTTCCGACACAATTGTCGGAACCCGAGTAGAACTGCGAATACGGAAAAGGACGACGACCTAAATTATCTACTTTCAGTTTCGTGCTCGAGCGGCCATTTTGAATTTCGTTTGACTAATTCAATTGTTCAGATCATGTGGATTCATTCAAGTCCGACTCACTTGTTCTAATAGATCTAGATCTAGATTTATAGATCATTATAGACCTCAATGGAGGATTCATATTCCAATTCTATTGTGTCAAACCCTATTATAGGTTGTGCTGTAATATTAATGTTGGTAAAAAGCATTTAATCAGGTGCGTGAATTATTTATTTTTTTAGAATCTAAATCTAGATCTATATGGAGGATTCATATTCCAATTCTAGTGTGTTATTGTATCAAACCCTATTAGAGCAACGTAGATGTAGGCCATATTATGCTCCTGACCTTGTTTGTTTTGGAGTGTGTTTTTTTTTTTTTTTTTAGGTTAAATATTTTTTCATTTTGGACTTGTGCTGGCCTTTTTACATGAGGCCCGTTGCACTTTCTTTTTTGAGATAGGCTTAGGGGTAGGGTTAGGTACTCAGAAGTCCTTCCTTATGACACCCACCAAAGCTCTTAGGGGGGGGGAGGGGGGGTTGCGCAAAATTTTCAGACAATCTGGTTGAGGCTCACATGCAGGTCTATCTCTCTCTTTCTCTCTCTCTCTCTGCCACAACCTTAGCCTAATTAATTTCAGGCTTGCCAACTGTCCTGAATATCCTGGGAGTCTTGGATTCAACGATCGGGAACTTTAGAGCCTTGGCACATGCCTGACACTAAAACCAGTCCCACTTCATGTAATTTTTTCATTGTTTTATGTAATCCAGTGTTATAATGCTGGGTGTTCCTGATTGGGTTTTGAAAAAGTTGGCAAGCCCGTAATTTTCTCAGGACTGTAAATCCAGTCTTGGGATGTATTCTGTACTTTTTGTTCGTCATTTGTTAGTATGATACTCTTCTTATGAAAAATTAGTAGTACTAGGGCAATTAAGTGTTGTCTATGCTCTCCTTTCTTTTATCTTCATGCTTATCTGAATATGTTTTTTTTGTGAAATGAAGACTAGCTGTAATTTTATTCTAACAGCATTTTGGCATTTTTATTTGTATATTAAAGCTTGAGATTCAGTTTGGGAGGAGCATGTTTGTGTGATGTTGTCGTTCTCATCCCTTTGCTTTGAAGTTTGTTAGCGTTTGGTTTATGATGTGTTCAACGTGTAAGTGAAGGAGAAGCAGTGGTTGTAGAGTAGATTGATATTTTCAGTTGAGTTTCGCTCTGTAACTATTAAGTGCAGTTCCCGTTGTCTAGGATGGTCACCCATTGTTGAGGAGGACAGTGTTGTATTAGACAGGTGGACGTCTTATTTAGTATCGTATGAAAATGTAAAAGATATGCAAGGGCAGAAATGGTAAATTGTTGTTTGTACAGGTAATTGTTGTTTGTACAGGTAATTGTGTTATACAGGCGACTGGTAGAACAGGATTGACACTACCGATTTCTTTGTTTTTGTGTTTTCAGGTAACAAAGAAAGTTTGCGTAAACTCTTGCAACTTTCTGGAGTAAAGACGGAAACGGCTTCCTCATACAGCGCAGTCTATGAGTCCATCAAAGAGGAGAATCCCAATTTTGTCTACTACAAGGGCTCATTTTTGGATATAGAATCTCTGATGCAAAGACTTGAAAGGAGCGAGAAATCAAGAACTGCTTTAGAGAAAAATCTGACTGATCTGACCGAGGAGCTCAGTAAGTTGTTTGCTTTCTGTTAATGTTGGTGTTTGAACTTGTTGACAGTGTTGATGTTGTAGGAACATGCTCCTGAAAAGCTTTGCTTTACTGAAGATAGCAGCATCTGTCAATCTACTCTCTTTTTTTAAAAATTACCATTTCACAGAAAATGAGTTATTTTTCCCTTTGGATTTTACCATTTCTGTGAAATTACATGTGCACACAGAGATGCCAACCAGTACGATTTTGCGTATTTTAGTACGATTTTTTGCCGAAAATACGCGAATACAACTTTTCATGAAAAAATACGCACCCTGGAATGCGAAAAATACGAGATTCAGCTTGGGCGAGTAAACCTAATTATCTCAAGTCCCATCTTTTAAAATAGTATCAGTATCGCAGAACTGGAATATTTGAAAACCTAGTCCGATAAGGTCAGTAAGTTCATTTTGCCGGTTGCCATCGTGATATTATATTCGTTCAGCTTTTCCCGGTCCGTACTGTACGTTTCACTTTCACGTGTATAGGCAGCTATGGCGGCAGGCGGAAGCGTATTGGACACCGAGGCTCGATCGGGAAAATCAAGATCTACTTTTGCTTTCGCTACCACCAAGAAGTTTGCCAGCAGTTGTCTGATAACGCAATATTTGTGGCATGTAGGTTGTGCAGTATAAACGCAATGTCGCCGTGCAAATAAAATGTAATAAACACTCGGACTCATCGCTTTGGCTGTCGCTTGTGGAAAGAAAAAGAAAAAAAAGAAAATACAAGCGTCGTCTGATTTTTAGATTGTCTGGCTCGCCATCGTGACCGGTCACTGAACCTGCGCGCATTCGCGTCATAAAAAAATGCGGCATCGTGTGAGTAAAGACCGTCTTTGGTGGGAGTAACGGACGCTGCGAAGTATATGACTACAGAATAGGGGAGGAGATTATCGATTTTTTTGGGTTTAAGATACTATCGGGGGGGGGGGGGGGGGGTTTAAGGCAACACTAGAGGACAAAAACTTGGAAGCGCATTTCAGAATTTTGATTAGAGCTTTCTGCTAAGCGCGCGTTGGTGCAGGCCGTGTGCGGAATCGGGACCCGTCATACTTTGCAAGTCTGTGTTATTGAAATAAAGTGTTCGCGTTTCATTTGATGGGTGGAAGTAATTATACCTACTTGGATGGGTGATAGTAAATTATATCTACATTACATCTACTTGGATGGGTGATAGTAAATTATACCTACGGTGTATGTTGTAGCTTTCTGTTCAAGACTGGCAGATTTTCAGTGTCACTGCATCTTGCCCTCCCACAGTTGTTACAACTCTCACAGTGCACGGGTCTACTTGAGCCTTTCAAGTTATTGCTGTTCTCTGAGTTTGAGCAATAATTTGAGTCTGTCAGTTCATAAATGAATCATGACACCCAGACTGGTTCTTGATAGTCGAAATTCTTGTTCTAGGCCCTTCCGAACTCTCAAAGCAGGATTCATTTTTTATATAATAATGAGAGGAAAATATATAATAGATTGAAATACTTAAGTCAAACAAGACACCTGTACGACGTTGAACAGTGACATGTTGTTGACTGCGTACATATATATTGTACGCGTGTGTGCTCCCTTTTTCGAGCTGGTGAGCTAGTAATTTTTACTATTACTAGTTGGTCGGTCGTGGGGAATACACATTTTCCCCTGAAAATACACATTTTCATATTTCCTAATACTCATTTCAGTTTTCTGTGGTTGGCATCTCTGTGCACATGATGTAGAGCCTTGTTTACTGAAACTTTTTTTCTGTTATAGTCTGAGCCGTGGCCACATTGACGCTGTTACCATTGTTATGTGATGATAATTAACTTTTTTAGGATGTAACTGAGCAGTAATTTTGTTTTTATCTGCCATTTTATGGTGCAATTCAGGCTTGTAATTTTTTACCTGAATTTCTAGTTCTAATGGAGACCAATGGTGGGAGAAAAGTAAGTAGCATTCATTTCTCATGCTATTTATAACACCCCAAGTTTGTTTAAGAATTCTGTCTTCTTCTCTGGATTGCCATTGTGTTGAGCAGTCTCTTTGCTGCCTCTATCCGCTCTTATGCAATTATCTGTCGCGTTCGATGCTTTCATGGTCTTGTACAATTGTGAAGATGAATCCAGTTGAACATCGGTTGGCTTTCAAACTTTGTCTCTCATTCTAGTTATCAGACTGAAGTTGTAAAATGCTTTGTAATTTCGATTTTATGCATATTATGTGTCAAATCTATAACTATATTTTGTTGTTCTTTCAGAGGGAACTAAAGACAATCTCCAAGAGCTGACAAGTCAGTCCTCCAAGCTACAGCAGGACTTGCGTTCTGTTCGTTCGGACCTTGACCACGAGAGAAAGTTGAGTCACTCTGCAGAAGCTCTCAACAAAGATTGGCACAGGGCTGCAGAGCTTACAAAGTGAGTTGGGGGTTGCAAACTTGTGGGAAAAAAGAAGAAAAGTTTTGCTGAGGAATAGATTTGGATTGTTTTTTTGCTTTGTTTCATTCGTTAGATGATCCAAAAAGTTGAACTCTTGCTGCAGTCTGGCTGATCAGTTGTTTTGCTGGTTCCTTAGTAGTCAACTACTTCCTTCTTTTCCATTCTTGTAGCCTCTGTGGGTAATTGGTGGGTGCACTTATGTGGTCCACTCTTTTCAGGGCTGTCTTTATATGAAATGTAGCTATCATGTCAACTCAGTAGACAACAAATTTATATATTCTGTATTAATTGTTGACCCTTTCTGGCAACTTTCTTGGACTGCTACTTTTATGAATAACAGGTTGACTACGGATGAGTTGATGTCGTTGGGGTAGTGAAAAATACATCAACTCATCTGAAGTTCAACTTAACCTGTGGGAATTATGAAGAAGAAGAGGTGTTGGGACCGGAGAAAAAGATAAACTTAAAGATCATCTCAAGCCATGGCTTTCTAAGTCCAGGCCACAGAGCCTGCATGACTGGCTCCGGCATTGGAGGCCTACCGTGTTCCCGGAGGGTCAATGCGAAAAGCGGCGATAGACTAGTGCGTTGGTGCGGGTGATGGAGCATTATCGCACTGTACTCACTAAACTGGCCTACAACGAACCTTACTTAAATGCAATGCATTTTTGTTGTTGCAGCTTTTTTTGTGAAAGTTTATCGGCTCTTATAACAAGAGAAGATCTCACCAGTGACAGAGTATCAATACGTCAACATGAAAATGAATTACGTTTGCATTTTATCACCCAAAAAAAAGACCGTGGCACACTAGTGGGATAACTTTTGTTCTTCACTTGCAACATCGTTCTCATTCTACATGCTTCAACAAGTATGAAAGTAAATTAAGTTGACACACACACACAAACACATTATATATATATATATATATATATATATATATATATATATATATATATATATAGAGAGAGAGAGAGAGAGAGAGAGAGAGAGAGAGAGAGAGAGAGAGAGAGAATAATATATATACTAGCTGGGCCCCCGTTTAAGAAACGGATAGAGACAGAAGCGTGTTGCTTGTTCCCTGTAGCAAGAAAAAGAATTTGACAAAGGAGTCCAGAAAAAGCGATGGTGGGCATCCAACGAAAGGATCACAGTCGAATTTAGCAACAAGATAAAAAAAAGAAAACATGAGGTAAGATCTATACGGGTCGCAGACTTAAAATAGTGCTCAGTATTGCGCGACAATGCGCGATAGTATCGAACGGAAGTACGACTTGAAATATACAAACCTGGCGGATTTTCTAAAATTACTGAGACAGAAGCGTCGGCCTACAAAAACGATCGGCGAAATAAAGAAATTTAGCTTTTTGCAGCAAAACTGTCTCAAAACTGAAAAAACCAAGGGCGTCATGATGTGGAGAATATTTTTAATAATCTTTTTGCGAAAACCTCATGTCGATCGATGCAGCCATTAAAAAGCCTTTGGAATAGCAAAATTCGGCCACCACAAATAGATAATAGATATTATACTAAGCATGTATTAAACACAATCCCTTACCTCTGAAAAAAAAGTTACTTTGCTATTTTTTTCTTTGCCTGTCCTTCATTTGCTCCGCAAATCTTTTCGTGAAGATATCTGCCAGCCACATCAGCTTACGATAACAATCAAGATAGGAATATTGCTGGACAGTCCCACAAAATCTCCACTAATCAGTTTCTGCAGTTTTTCAGTTGTTTCCATTAAAAAAAACCCTACTCAACAAGTAGTAGTAGTAGTGTAGGCCAACAATGTCTCTCTGGAAGGTTACACACGAAGTGCAAAATTTCATCTAGGCTAACTGACTCTAACATGTGACAACATCTCTAGTGAAGCCAGGATGCCTGATGTGCTTCAGTTTGTGAAGCTTCAAATGAAACCTCTTTCACGTGGTCATGGGTATGGTAAACAAAAGTAAAGTACATGGAAAATGCAAAAACAGGGCCATCTCGAGTTCTGTTGAGCAAGACAAATGTATTATAATAATCTTTATAGACCTGCATGTGAGCCTCAGCCAGATTGTCTGAAAATGTTGCGCCCCC